>NC_081289.1:143986287-144276287 GCF_030490865.1 Poecile atricapillus | reverse complement strand
CCAGAGCTACTACCTGGACAGGGAGGCGGGCCGCGCCCCCGGGGACGCCGTGCACAAGATCTACCCCAGCGCCTACATCAAGGTGGGACACCTGGGGACACCTGGGGACACCTGGGGACGCCTGGGGACACCTGGGGACGCCTGGGGACACCTGGGGACGCCTGGGGACGCCTGGGGACAGCGTTAACGCACCCCCTTCTCTCAGAAACCCCAGCCTGTGTAACCCGCTCACAAAACCCGCTGCCACAGAGATGAATTTTGTTCTCCATCGCAGCTCTCTGTGTTTTTAGCCCCAGGATTTAGGGGATGTTTTTAGCTTGCGTTGGCTGTTTGTTTCCCCCGGAAAAAGCGGAGTTGTGAACGTCAGTGGCATGTGGCGTTGAAGGGTTGTGAGCGTGGAGCGATGGGGAGGATGCCTGGAAAGAAATAATTTTGGGGAGATTCTCACTGGGATCTGCCTCTGACAGGCTGTGAACTTGTGTGGGACAAACCTCACTGACAAAAACAGCAATCCTGCCTTGAACCGCGTGAAATTCACAGGGGTTTGTGTTTTTAACCGTGAGGGTGGGAGGAACCCCAGGAGCTCTGTGCAGGAGCAGTCCAGGAGCAGAGCAGAGCTCTGTACACGTGTTAAACAGCGTTCAGTGCTCACCGAGGTGCCAAACACAGCCTGCATTTGGCATTAATTCATTGATATCAAATGGAACCTGCATTTGGCATTCAGAATTTGGTATTCATTCATTGATACCAAATAGAACCTGAATTTGGCATTAATTCATTGATACCAAACGAAATCTGCATTTGGCATTAATTCATTGATATCAAATGGAACCTGCATTTGGCATTCAGAATTTGGTATTCATTCATTGACACCAAACACAGCCTGCATTTGGCATTAATTCATTGGTACCAAATGGAACCTGCATTTGGCATTAATTCATTGATACCAAACACAGCCTGCATTTGGCATTAATTCATTGATACCAAACGAAATCTGCATTTGGCATTAATTCATTGGTACCAAATGGAACCTGCATTTGATATTCATTATTTGGTATTAATTCATTGACACCAAACACAGCCTGCATTTGGCATTAATTCATTGATACCAAATGGAACCTGCATTTGGCATTCAGAATTTGGTATTAATTCATTGACACCAAGTGGAACCTGCATTTGGCATTAATTATTTGGGATTAATTCATTGACACCAATTGGAATTCAGAATTTGGCATTAATTCATTGATACCAAATGGAACCTGCATTTGGCATTAATTATTTGGGATTAATTCATTGACACCAAACACAGCCTGCATTTGGCATTAATTCATTGGTACCAAATGACATCTGCATTTGGCACTCAGAATTTGTCATTAATTCATTCAAAGGGATCCTGCAGCCCCGGGGCTGTCAGTCCCTGCATTCCTTTTGGACAGGCTGTCACACTTGAGTGACACAGAGCGGTCCTCCTGGGGTGTTTTAGTTTATAGGTGTGTTTTTCTGGGTGTTTTAGTTTATAGGTGTTTTTTTCTGGGTGTTTTAGTTTATAGGTGTGTTTTTCTGGGTGTTTTAGTTTATAGGTGTGTTTTTCTGGGTGTTTTAGTTTATAGGTGTGTTTTTCTGGGTGTTTTAGTTTATAGATGTGTTTTTCTGGGTGTTTTAGTTTATAGGTGTGTTTTTCTGGGTGTTTTAGTTTATAGGTGTTTTTTTCTGGGTGTTTTAGTTTATAGGTGCGTTTTTCTGTGTGTTTTAAGAAAGCAGCAGGGATTTAATCTGCCTGTGTGTCCCCTCAGACACCGGGTTCTGCTCTGGGCAGGTTCTGCTGCTGCCAGAGCCGGTGACATCATGAGGAGGGTTAGGGTTGGGTTAGGGATTAGCGGGTGAGAAACCCAGACGGGGAGGTGTGCAGTTCCCTGGGTGGATGTGGGGCCGTGGGGCTGTGGGGATGGAGCAGTGGGGCTGGGGCTGTGGGGATGGAGCTGTGGGGCAGTGGGGCTGTGGAGATGTGGGGCTGGAGCTGTGGGGCCGTGGGGATGTGGGGATGTGGGGCTGTGGAGCTGTGGGGCTGTGGAGCTGTGGCTATGGGGCAGCGTTGCCGTGGGTCTGTGGCTCTGGGGCAGCGTTGCCGTGGGTCGGTGGCTATGGGGCAGCGGTGCCGTGGGTCTGAGCCCCTGTGTGTGTGTGTGTGTTTGCTCCCGGCAGGTGTTCGACCTGCGGCAGTGCCACCGGCAGATGCAGCAGCAGGCGGCCACCGCGCAGGCGGCCGCCGCAGCCCAGGCCGCCGCCGTGGCCGGCAACATCCCCGGGCCCGGCTCCGTCGGGGGCATCGCGCCCGCCATCAGTGAGTACAGCACGGCCTGCCCCGCTGGGGGGCACGGCTTGGGGGGCACGGCTCCATCCCTGCCCCATACAGCTCCGTGGGGCATGGATTGGGGGGCACGGCTTGTGGGGCACGGCTCTGTGGGGCACGGCTCGTGGGGCACGGCTCAGGGGATACAGCTCCATCCCTGCCCCATACAGCTCCGTGGGGCACGGATTGGGGGGCACGGCTTGGGGGGCACAGCTTGTGGGGCACGGCTCGGGGGGCACGGCTCAGGGGATACAGCTCCATCCCTGCCCCATACAGTTCAGGGGGGCACTGCTCTGTGGGGCTCAGCTCAGGGGGGCACAGCTCTGTCCCTGCCCCACACCACTCCCATGGAGCAGTGTCCATGGGTCACAGCTCCATTCCTGCCCGGAGCACAGATCCCATAGCACAGATCCCAGATCCCATAGCACAGATCCCATAGCACAGATCCCAGATCCCATAGCACAGATCCCAGATCCCAGAGCACGGATCCCATAGCACAGATCCCAGATCCCAGATCCCATAGCACAGATCCCATAGCACAGATCCCATAGCACAGATCCCAGATCCCATAGCACAGATCCCATAGCACAGATCCCATAGCACAGATCCCATAGCACAGATCCCAGAGCACAGATCCCATAGCACAGATCCCATAGCACAGATCCCATAGCACAGATCCCAGATCCCATAGCACAGATCCCATAGCACAGATCCCATAGCACAGATCCCATAGCACAGATCCCAGATCCCAGAGCACAGATCCCATAGCACAGATCCCATAGCACAGATCCCAGATCCCAGATCCCATAGCACAGATCCCATAGCACAGATCCCAGATCCCATAGCACAGATCCCATAGCACAGATCCCAGATCCCGTAGCACAGATCCCAGATCCCATAGCACAGATCCCATAGCACAGATCCCAGATCCCAGATCCCAGATCCCAGAGCACGGATCCCATAGCACAGATCCCAGATCCCAGATCCCATAGCACAGATCCCATAGCACAGATCCCAGATCCCATAGCACAGATCCCATAGCACAGATCCCATTGCACAGATCTCAGATCCCATAGCACAGATCCCAGATCCCATAGCACAGATCCCATAGCACAGATCCCATAGCACAGATCCCATAGCACAGATCCCATAGCACAGATCCCAGATCCCATAGCACAGATCCCATAGCACAGATCCCAGATCCCATAGCACAGATCCCATAGCACAGATCCCATAGCACAGATCCCAGATCCCAGATCCCAGATCCCAGATCCCATAGCACAGATCCCATAGCACAGATCCCAGATCCCAGATCCCAGATCCCAGAGCACGGATCCCATAGCACAGATCCCAGATCCCAGATCCCATAGCACAGATCCCATAGCACAGATCCCAGATCCCATAGCACAGATCCCATAGCACAGATCCCATTGCACAGATCTCAGATCCCATAGCACAGATCCCAGATCCCATAGCACAGATCCCATAGCACAGATCCCATAGCACAGATCCCATAGCACAGATCCCAGATCCCATAGCACAGATCCCATAGCACAGATCCCATAGCACAGATCCCAGATCCCATAGCACAGATCCCATAGCACAGATCCCAGATCCCATAGCACAGATCCCAGATCCCAGATCCCAGAGCACGGATCCCATAGCACAGATCCCAGATCCCAGATCCCATAGCACAGATCCCATAGCACAGATCCCAGATCCCATAGCACAGATCCCATAGCACAGATCCCAGATCCCATAGCACAGATCCCATAGCACAGATCCCATAGCACAGATCCCAGATCCCATAGCACAGATCCCAGATCCCAGATCCCAGATCCCATAGCACAGATCCCAGATCCCATAGCACAGATCCCATAGCACAGATCCCAGATCCCATAGCACAGATCCCATAGCACAGATCCCATAGCACAGATCCCAGATCCCAGATCCCAGATCCCAGATCCCATAGCACAGATCCCAGATCCCATAGCACAGATCCCATAGCACAGATCCCAGATCCCATAGCACAGATCCCAGATCCCAGATCCCATAGCACAGATCCCATAGCACAGATCCCAGATCCCATAGCACAGATCCCATAGCACAGATCCCATAGCACAGATCCCATAGCACAGATCCCAGATCCCAGATCCCAGATCCCAGATCCCATAGCACAGATCCCATAGCACAGATCCCAGATCCCATAGCACAGATCCCATAGCACAGATCCCAGATCCCATAGCACAGATCCCATAGCACAGATCCCGTAGCACAGATCCATAGCACAGATCCCAGATCCCAGATCCCAGATCCCAGATCCCATAGCACAGATCCCATAGCACAGATCCCAGATCCCATAGCACAGATCCCATAGCACAGATCCCAGATCCCAGAGCACAGATCCCATAGCACAGATCCCAGATCCCAGATCCCATAGCACAGATCCCATAGCACAGATCCCATAGCACAGATCCCAGAGCACAGATCCCAGATCCCAGATCCCATAGCACAGATCCCGGCCCTACGAGGCCTTCTCCTCTCATCACTGTCACTCCGGGCTGCTGTTTCCTCACTTCCCAAATTCCGGATTCTTGACACTGTTCCAAAGCACTTCTGAGTGCCGGCCGTGCTCAGGCTGCTCCGGTGCCACAGGGCTCCTCATGCTGAGCCCTGGGCATCTCCCCAGCGCTCCTGGGAATCGTTGAGGGTGTTCTGAGGCTTTTTTGTGCCGGTGGTTGGAGATGCCAGCTGTGTTCACCGTCCTGCTCCGTCAGCGGGAGCGGCGGCGTTTGTTAAGCCAGGCTGAGTTCTCGCTCCGGGATCCTCAGGAGCTCTGTGACCGCCTCTCCCAAGCGTGGTTTACACACGCTGCAGCTGGCTCTGGTCATCCCCTTGGCTTTCTGTGGGGCCAGACAGGATCTCGGGATCTTGGGAAGGAATTGCTGGCTGGGAGGGTGCCCAGAGCAGCTGGGGCTGGCCCTGGATCCCTGCAGTGTCCAAGGCCAGGCTGGACAGGGCTTGGAGCAGCCTGGGACACTGGAAGGTGTCCCTGACATGGCAGGGGTGGCCCTGGTGGCTCTGAGGTCCAGCCCTGGTGGCTCTGAGGTCCAGCCCAGAGCTTTCCCCGGCTCTGACGGTGCAGTGCAGGGGCAGAGCTGCAGCAGCTGAAGCTGCACTGGGGCAGAGGAGCCGTGGCTGGGTCCAGCCAGGGCCTGGCGGGCGGGAGGGAGAGTGCCCAGAGCGGGGTGGGGACAGTGGGGTCAGTGGGGCAGCTCTGGGGGTCAGTGGGGACAGTGGGGTCAGTGGGGCAGCTCTGGGGCTCAGTGGGGCAGTTCTGGGGGTCAGTGGGGACAGTGGGGCAGCTCTGGGGGTCAGTGGGGCAGCTCTGGGGATCAGTGGGGCAGTTCTGGGGGTCAGTGGGGACAGTGGGGTCAGTGGGGCAGCTCTGGGGCTCAGTGGGGCAGCTCTGGGGCTCAGTGGGGTCAGTGGGGCAGCTCTAGGGGTCAGTGGGGCAGCTCTCAGTGGGGCAGCTCTCAGTGGGGCAGCACAGAAGCACCATGCCCCCTCTCCCAGCAGATCTGTGTGGTCAGTGGGTCTATGGGGCAGCTCTGTGGGTCTGTGGGGCAGCTCTGTGGGTCTATGGGGCAGCACATGCCCCACATCACCGTGCCCCTCTCCCGGCAGGTCTGTGGGGTCTGTGGGTCTATGGGGCAGCTCTCAGTGGGTCTATGGGGCAGCTCTGTGGGTCTATGGGGCAGCACATGCCCCACATCACCGTGCCCCTCTCCCGGCAGGTCTGTGGGGTCTGTGGGTCTATGGGGCAGCTCTCAGTGGGTCTATGGGGCAGCTCTGTGGGTCTATGGGGCAGCACATGCCCCACATCACCGTGCCCCTCTCCCGGCAGGTCTGTGGGGTCTGTGGGTCTATGGGGCAGCTCTCAGTGGGTCTATGGGGCAGCTCTGTGGGTCTATGGGGCAGCACATGCCCCACATCACCATGCCCCTCTCCCGGCAGGTCTGTCGGCCGCGGCCGGCATTGGCGTGGACGACCTGCGCCGGCTGTGCATCCTGCGGATGAGCTTCGTCAAGGGCTGGGGGCCCGACTACCCCCGGCAGAGCATCAAGGAGACGCCGTGCTGGATCGAGATCCACCTGCACCGCGCGCTGCAGCTGCTGGACGAGGTGCTGCACACCATGCCCATCGCCGACCCGCAGCCCCTCGACTGACCCCGCCGCCACCGCCGGCACCCCGGGGAGGCTGCCCTGTAAAATACCCTCCTGTTCATAACCTACAGATATATTTTACTCCCCTTTCTGCTTAACCTTCTGAAAACAGGTTCTAAAAATGTGTTTGCCGCCTTGCTCTCAGCAGGAGGAGTGGGAACGCGCGGGGTTGTTGGGGTTGTCGGGGCTGTTTCCAGCGGGCGGCGGCCGTGACGGGAGGTGAAGGCTTCACAGAGACTCGGGGTTGTTCCCTTCCCAACCCTCCTCCCCTGTCACGGCGCCCCGCTGATCAGCCTCACGGGAGCCTTTTGTATGCAGAATATATATTATATATATATTTATATCTGAAAATCCCTCCTAGTAGTTAAAAAACATTTACCTTGTAGCGACTTTAAAATTCCAGCTGATTTGTGATATTCTGTTTAGGGAACCGTAGTTAACAGGAGAATTCTTTATTTTGTTGATGATCACCTTATGATTTTTCCAGGTTAAAGCCTAGCAGCTGCCAAAAAAGCGAGGGGATGACACATACGTTGTTGGCATTGGTCACGAACTTCATTAGTTTTTAAAGCAAAAAAAACGAAAAAAGACATCCTAGATTTTTTTATTTCCACAACCACCTGAGTTTTAAAACACTAAAGGAAGCGGATGCTTTCAGTGCCGGCACTCGCTCTGAGGTGAAACACCCAGCAGGGCAGCGTTGCCACTGAGACCTCATTGTGGGTGCCTGATGGCAGGAACGTGTTTTCATAATTACTACTGACTTTTATGATTTTACTCAAAAAAAGAAAAAAAAAGAAACCCCTTTTAGCATGTGCTGCGGTTGGATTTGCATGACTCTTTTTACTGGCGTGTACCACGGGAAGGACGTTGGGTAACCCACGGGTGTTTAGGGCCGGGTTTTTGTACCTGTTCACCATTTCCACTCAGGGCAAGATGGCAAACCTGTTTTTATTCCTCCTGGTCGTTTCAGCCCTCTGCCGTGGGTGAGCGCAGCAGGGGCAGTGGCTCCGGGACGCGTCTGCGCCGTCTCTAGCTCCAGTGACAATAAAAGGCTGGAAACCCCCTTTGTAAACATTCAGCTTGTGAGACCTTGATCTGAGACACGGGCTCCTTCCCGCAGCCGGGGGAGAGTCAGCAGCCGGGGGAAAATCATCAGCCGGGGGAGAATCATCAGCCGGGGGGAAATCATCAGGCAGGGGAGGATCATCAGCTGGGGCAGGATCAGCAGGACAGGATCAGCGGGGCAGGATCAGCAGAGCAGGATCAGCGGGGCAGGATCAGCAGAGCAGGATCAGCAGAGCAGGATCAGCAGCTGGAGCAGGATCAGCTGGGCAGGATCAGCAGGGCAGGATCAGCAGGACAGGATCAGCGGGACAGGATCAGCGGGGCAGGATCAACGGGACAGGATCAGCCGGGACAGGATCAGCAGGACAGGATCAGCAGAGCAGGATCAGCTGGGGCAGGATCAGCAGGGGCAGGATCAACTGGGACAGGATCAGCAGGGACAGGATCAGCAGGGCAGGATCAGCGGGGCAGGATCAGCAGAGCAGGATCAGCAGGGACAGGATCAGCAGGACAGGATCAACGGGACAGGATCAGCCGGGACAGGATCAGCGGGACAGGATCAGCGGGGCAGGATCAGCCGGGACAGGATCAGCAGAGCAGGATCAGCTGGGACAGGATCAGCGGGACAGGATCAGCAGGGCAGGATCAGCAGCTGGAGCAGGATCAGCAGGGGCAGGATCAGCTGGGACAGGATCAGTGGGGCAGGATCAGCAGGGATAGGATCAGCAGGACAGGATCAACTGGACAGGATCAGCAGGGATAGGATCAGCAGGGCAGGATCAGCAGGACAGGATCAGCAGGGCAGGATCAGCAGAGCAGGATCAGCAGGGACAGGATCAGCAGCTGGAGCAGGATCAGCAGGGACAGGATCAGCAGAGCAGGATCAGCAGGGACAGGATCAGCGGGGCAGGATCAGCGGGGCAGGATCAGCTGGGACAGGATCAGCGGGACAGGATCAGCGGGACAGGATCAGCAGAGCAGGATCAGCTGGGACAGGATCAGCGGGGCAGGATCAGCAGGGCAGGATCAGCGGGGCAGGATCAGCGGGACAGGATCAGCAGAGCAGGATCAGCAGAGCAGGATCAGCCGGGACAGGATCAGCGGGGCAGGATCAGCGGGACAGGATCAGCAGGACAGGATCAGCAGAGCAGGATCAGCGGGGCAGGATCAGCAGCTGGAGCAGGATCAGCGGGGCAGGATCAGCGGGACAGGATCAGCAGGGACAGGATCAGCAGAGCAGGATCAGCAGGACAGGATCAGCAGCTGGAGCAGGATCAACTGGGACAGGATCAGCTGGGACAGGATCAGTGGGGCAGGATCAGCAGGGATAGGATCAGCAGGGCAGGATCAACTGGACAGGATCAGCAGGGATAGGATCAGCAGGGCAGGATCAGCAGGACAGGATCAGCAGGGCAGGATCAGCAGAGCAGGATCAGCAGGGACAGGATCAGCAGCTGGAGCAGGATCAGCAGGGACAGGATCAGCAGAGCAGGATCAGCTGGGCAGGATCAGCAGGACAGGATCAGCAGGGACAGGATCAGCAGAGCAGGATCAGCAGAGCAGGATCAGCAGAGCAGGATCAGCAGGGACAGGATCAGCAGAGCAGGATCAGCGGGGCAGGATCAGCAGGACAGGATCAGCAGGGACAGGATCAGCTGGGCAGGATCAGCTGGGCAGGATCAGCAGGACAGGATCAGCAGGGCAGGATCAGCGGGGCAGGATCAGCGGGACAGGATCAGCAGGACAGGATCAGCGGGGCAGGATCAGCGGGACAGGATCAGCAGGACAGGATCAGCAGGGACAGGATCAGCAGGACAGGATCAGCTGGGGCAGGATCAGCCGTGGGAGGGGTTCCTGATGGGTTAAATCTGCTTCGCTTGCTGTGGCTGCTCCTCGGTGAAAGCCTGGCCTGGTCACCTCTGTCCTGTCACCTCTGTCCTGGTCACCTCTGTCCTGGTCACCTCTGTCTGTCCTGTCACCCCTGTCTGTCTGTCCTGTCACCCTGTCCGTCTGTCTGGGGGTGAGGAGGGAGCCAGGGCAGGGCTCGGCAGCACCGAGACCCCGCCGGGATCCCCCGGAGCCCCAGGAGCGCCAGGATCCGCTGGGACCCGCTGGGATCCGCTGGGATCCGGTGGGACCCGGTGGGACCTGGTGGGATCCGGTGGGACCCGGTGGGATCCGGTGGGACCCGGTGGGACCTGGTGGGATCCGGTGGGATCCGGTGACTGCGGCAGCGCTGAGGTGTTGCTGTTCCCGCAGGCTGGAATTCCCGCGGGGGCTGCCCGGGGAGGCTCCGGAGCCAGAAATGGGTCCATTCCCCCGTTTTCAGTCATTTCGGTGTTCTCCCCCAGGCTGGCTCTTCACGAGATCACCCTTCGTTCCCCCTGGGGAGGGGCAGCCTCCGCTCTGCTCCCCGGTTGGGCTCCGGGGCTGTTGGGCTTTGCCCGGCAGGGACCCCGCAGCCCTCGCTGGCCTTTTGGGGTTTTGGTTGTGCCGAAATGGGAGCGGCTGGTTCAGCCTGCTGCTGCTGTTCCTGCGTGCCTTCCATCCCCGGAGAGCTCGGTCACCAAGGAGAGACCTTGGGCAGGTGTTGTGCAGCTCTCCACCTGCAGCAGACAGCCCGAAGTGTTCGGAACAGAGCAACACCTGGTGATTTTATTGCAGGAAATCACTGCGTGCACGGCAGGAGCAGTCAGAGGCAGTAAAAGGCATTCATCCCCTGCAACGAGCAGCTCCCCAAAGGGCGCACTTGCAGCTGTGGAACCAGACAATCTTACTCTTAGTTTTTAATACGCTGTTAAATCAGCTTCTGTGCTTTTATGAGAAGGTGTGAAAGGCAGCGCACAGTGGGCTGGGAGGTGCTCAGCAGCAGCAGCAGCAGCAGCAGGGACAGCAGCAGGGACAGCAGCAGCAGCAGCAGGGACAGCAGCAGGGACAGCAGCAGGGACAGCAGCAGTGGGGACAGCAGCAGGGACAGCAGCAGTGGGGACAGCAGCAGGGACAGCAGCAAGGACAGCAGCAGCAGGGACAGCAGCAGCAGCAGCAGCAGCAGGGACAGCAGCAGCAGCAGCAGCAGCAGGGACAGCAGCAGGGACAGTAGCAGGGACAACAGCAGCAGAAGCAGCAGGGACAGCAGCAGCAGCAGCAGCATCAGCAGGAGGCACTGAGATGTGACACTGAGATCTGACAGGCTCGTGTTTGTGTCAGGGCCGGGAGGGAGTTAACCAAGAGTTAGCCAGGAGTTAACCAACCCCATCGGCAGTGAGTTAACCCTGCCAGGAGTGAGTTAACCCTGCCAGGAGTGAGTTGATCCCACCAGGAGTTAACCCACCCGGATCTCACCCTGCTGCCCGCCCTGCTGCTCCCCTCTCTGCTCCCCTCTCCCCTCTCACGGTGAGCCCCTGTGTCACCCCACTGTCACCCCTCTGTCCCCCGTGTCCCCCCGCTGTCATCCCTGTGTCCCCCCGCTGTCACCCTGTGTTCCCCCCGCTGTCCCCCCGCTGTCCCCCCGCTGTCCCCCGTGTCCCACGCTGTCCCCCCGCTGTCCCCCCGCTGTCCCCCCTGTGTCCCCCCACTGTCACCCCTGTGTCCCCCCGCTGTCACCCTGTGTTCCCTCTCTGTCCCCCCACTGTCCCCCCGCTGTCCCCCCGCTGTCCCCCCCCTGTGTCCCCCCGCTGTCCCCCCTGTGTCCCCCCGCTGTCCCCCCCCGTGTCCCCCGCTGTCCCCCGTGTGCCGGGGCTCCCCACGCTGCCCAGCCGGGCGGTGCCCGCAGGTTTCGGGAGGGTTCGATGGCTCCATCCCCGCAGGGTTGGTGGCAGGGGGACACCGGCATCGCCCCACTGCGGGGGGATCCTGCCGGCTGCTCCCCGCCCTGCGGA
The DNA here is from genome assembly GCF_030490865.1 of Poecile atricapillus. Taxonomy (NCBI): domain Eukaryota; kingdom Metazoa; phylum Chordata; class Aves; order Passeriformes; family Paridae; genus Poecile; species Poecile atricapillus. The sequence continues at coordinate 144,264,765 of NC_081289.1, read as the reverse complement.
TCCGGGTTCTGCTCCGGGTTCTGCTTCGGGTTCTGCTCTGGGGGATCCGGGTTCTGCTCCGGGTTCTGTTGCAGGTTCTGCTGCCCGGCCCGGGGCTCATCCAGACGGGGTTCTTGATTAAACTGGGGGAGCGTTTGTTCAGCGCAGGGACAGACCGGGAGCCCCGAGGGCAGGCAGGGTGGGGTGTGTGGGGCTGTGTGGGGTGTGTGGGATGTGTGGGGTGTGTGGGATGTGTGGGGTGTGTGGGGCTGTGTGGGGCTGTGTGGGGTGTGTGGGGAGTGTGGGGTGTGTGGGGTGTGTGGGGTGTGTGGGGCTGTGTGGGGTGTGTGGGGTGTGTGGGGTGTGTGGGGTGTGTGGGATGTGTGGGGTGTGTGGGGTGTGTGTGGGGCTGTGTGGGGTGTGTGGGGTGTGTGGGGTGTGTGGGATGTGTGGGGTGTGTGGGGCTGTGTGGGGTGTGTGGGGTGTGTGGGGTGTGTGGGGTGTGTGGGGTGTGTGGGGTGTGTGGGATGTGTGGGGTGTGTGGGGCTGTGTGGGGTGTGTGGGGTGTGTGGGGTGTGTGGGGTGTGTGGGGTGTGTGGGGTGTGTGGGGTGTGTGGGATGTGTGGGATGTGTGGGATGTGTGGGGTGTGTGGGGTGTGTGGGGTGTGTGGGGCTGTGTGGGGTGTGTGAGGTGTGTGGGGTGTGTGGGGTGTGTGGGGTGTGTGGGGCTGGGGCTCTGTGGGGGTGTGTGGGGCTGTGTGGGGTGTGTGGGATGTGTGGGGTGTGTGGGATGTGTGGGGTGTGTGGGGTGTGTGGGGTGTGTGGGGCTGTGTGGGGCTGTGTGGGGCTGTGTGGGCTGTGTGGGATGTGTGGGGTGTGTGGGGTGTGTGGGGTGTGTGGGATGTGTGGGATGTGTGGGGCTGTGTGGGGTGTGTGGGATGTGTGGGGTGTGTGGGGTGTGTGGGGCTGTGTGGGGTGTGTGGGATGTGTGGGATGTGTGGGGTGTGTGGGGTGTGTGGGGTGTGTGGGGTGTGTGGGATGTGTGGGATGTGTGGGGCTGTGTGGGGCTGTGTGGGGTTGTGTGGGGCTGTGTGGGGCTGTGGATGAACCCCCCGGTGACAGCTCTGTCCCCACACGGGGACAAAGCCAGCTCTGTCCCCTGGCCCGGTGAGCACCCCCGGCACGCCCGGTGCCCCGGCAGGGAGCCCGGGCTCGCCCCACGCCTGTCCTGCTGGCCACGGCTCGGGCAGGGCCACCCTGCTGCCCCCGAGCTCCGGGACAGCGCCCGGGGGGCTCCCGCTGCCGCAGCCCCCGTGGCTTGCACCCCTGGGCAGGGCTGGCCCGATCCCGATCCCGGTCCTGGTCCTAATCCTGGTACTGATCCCGATCCTGATCCTGATCGTGATACTGATCCTAATCCTGGTCCTGATCCCAATCCTGGTCCTAATCCTGGTACTGATCCCGATCCTGATCCTGATCGTGATACTGATCCTAATCCTGGTCCTGATCCTGGTACTGATCCCGATCCTGATCCTGGTCCTGATCCCGATCCCAATCCCGATCCTGATCCCAATCCCAATCCTGGTCCTAATCCTGGTACTGATCCCAATCCTGATCCTGATCGTGATACTGATCCTAATCCTGGTCCTGATCCCAATCCTGGTCCTAATCCTGGTACTGATCCCGATCCTGATCCTGGTCCTGATCCCGATCCCAATCCCGATCCTGATCCCAATCCCAATCCTGGTCCTAATCCTGGTACTGATCCCAATCCTGATCCTGATCCCAATCCTGATCCCAATCCCGATCCTGATCCTGTTCCTGATCCCGATCCCAATCACCCCTGAGGGGCTGTGACACCCCTGTCACCCCTGAGGGACCGGGACATCCCTGTCACCCCTGGAGCTGTGACATCCCTGTCACCCTGCCAGCCCCCCTGCCCTGGCTGTTCCGTTCCCATTCCCGGGGGTGGCCCAAGGGACAGGAGGTGACAGTCCCGGTGGCCGTGTCCTGGCAGGGTTTGGGGTGGCTGTCCCTGGATGTCCTTTGCGCTCCATCTGTCACCCCACCAGCGCTGGCTCTGGGGACCAGAGGGGCCGGGGTCCCCCCAGGGCCACCGCGGTGTCCCCAGGGCTGAGGGGATGTGGGGACCCGGTGGCACCGGGGCCAGGAGCAGCCTGCGGTGGCCAGGGCCAGCTCCTGTCCCTGTCCCTTCTGCCCAGGATGAGACGGGGACAGCCGGGGACACTCTGGGGTGGCTCTGGGGACTCGAGGGGTCCGGATGGAGTCACCGCTTGGTGACGGTGAGCGCAGCCCTGGGGACATCCAGTGACACGGCACGGCCCGGCACAGACCAGAGCCCAGAGCCCAGAGCCCAGAGCCCAGAGCCCAGCTCAGAGCTCAGCCCAGCCCAGAGCCCAGCCCAGCTCAGTCCAGAGCTCAGCTCGGCCCGGCACAGCCCGGCCCAGAGCTCAGCTCAGAGCCCAGCCCAGCCCAGTCCAGCCCAGCCCAGCCCAGCCCAGCCCAGCTCAGCCCAGCCCAGCCCAGCTCAGCCCAGCCCAGCTCAGCCCGGCTCAGTTCTGAGTCGCCCGAATCGAACCCGAGTTTCGGGTGGTGCCCGCTCTGCTCCTGGCGGGGAGGGACGGGACGGGACCCCGAGCGCGGCTGGCGAGACCGCCCGGGGGGAGCGGGGTGGGGACAGGAGGGGACAGGGGGGGACCGAGGGCAGGAGGGGACCGGGGGCTGCCCGGGGACATCGGCCCGAGGGGCTCGCCACCGATCCCGGCCGTACCGAGCCACCGCCGGTCCCAGCTCGCCACCGAGCCCGGCCGTACCGAGCCACCGCCGGCCCCAGCTCGCCACCGATCCCGGCCGTACCGAGCCACCGCCGGTCCCAGCTCGCCACCGATCCCGGCCGTACCGAGCCACCGCCGGTCCCAGCTCGCCACCGAGCCCGGCCGTACCGAGCCACCGCCGGTCCCAGCTCGCCACCGAGCCCGGCCGTGCCGCGCCCTCGGGCCGGGCAGCGGGAGCGGCCCTGGGGCTGCGGGGAGCGGGAGCAGCCCCGGCCCCGAGGATGGACAGAGGCCACCTGGATGGCCCTGTGGGCGAGTGTGGGACCCTCTGGGCCAGTGCGGGACCCTTTGGGCCAGTGCGGGACCCTCTGGGCCAGTGTGGGACCCTTGGGGACCCTCTGGGCCAGTGCGGGACCCCTGGGGACCCTCTGGGCCAGTGCAGGACCCCTGGGGACCCTCTGGGCCAGTGCAGGACCCCTGGGGACCCTCTGGGCGAGCTCTCCCCTGGCCGGGGCTGAGGTTCCAGCGGGGTCGGGACTCTCGGCAGCCGCGGCCCCGAGCGGGAACAGCGACCCCGGGAGCCCCAAACCCCAGCACGGACCCGACTGGAGACCCCAACCCAAACCCCAGCACTGGAGACCCCAACCCCAAATCCTAACCAGAGACCCCAAACCCAAATCCTAACCAGAGACTTCAAACCTTGATCAGAGACCCCAAATCCCTGATCAGAGACCCCAACCCAAACCCCAGCACTGGAGACCCCCACCCAAATCCCTGATCAGAGACCCCAACCCAAATCCCAGCACTGGAGACCCCCACCCAAATCCCTCATTGGAGACCCCAACCCCAAATCCCTGATCAGAGACCCCAAATCCTGACCAGAGACCCCAACCCAAACCCCAGCACTGGAGACCCCCACCCAAAAATCCCTGACCAGAGACCCCAAACCTTGATCAGAGACCCCAAACCCAAATCAGAGACCTCAACCCAAATCCCTGATCAGAGACCCCAAATCCCGACTGGAGACCCCAAACCCAAACCCCAGCACTGGAGACCCCAACCTCAAATCCTGACCAGGGATCCCAAACCCTGATCAGAGACCCCAAATCCCTGATCAGAGACCCCAAACCCAAATCCCTGATCAGAGACCCCAAATCCTGACCAGAGACCCCAACCCAAACCCCAGCACTGGAGACCCCCACCCAAATCCCTCATTGGAGACCCCAACCCCAAATCCCTGATCAGAGACCCCAAACCCTGACCAGAGACCCCAACCCAAACCCCAGCACTGGAGACCCCAACCCCAAATCCTGACCAGGGACCCCAAACCCTGACCAGAGACCCCAACCCAAATCCTTCAATGGAGACCCCAACCCCTGACCAGAGACCCCCAACCCCAAATCCCCTGCACCGATCTCCCAGAAGGATTTTGGGGTCTCTGTGCCCCCTCCTCGTCCCCTCCAAGCCACAGCCGGGCTCCACCTTCAAGTTAATGCAAACAAGTCTTTATTAAGTAACTTTTAATATCAGAAAAATAAAACTCTTATAATTCTCTTTACAGCAAATATAGAATATCAGTGCTTTGGCCGTCATCAGTCAAAGGCCCTTTATCATAAAATAGAAGGATTTTTATCTTTTTAAACTTTACTCAGACGGGATCTGTAACCCCTACCAGGCTCCCTAAATATACATAACAAAAAAAAGTGTAGCAAAATTAGCAAATCCTAAACCGGCCCCGCTCCGTGGTCCGTGGGCTCGGGATCACAAAATAAAAACCGTTATCTGTAAACTCCGGATACGAAATGTAACTCTTCAAGTGGAAATAAAAAATAAAGTTTTCTGCCTCTTTGCTAGTTGGACAGACGTGTGATTTCATCTCCCCTCTTCTTTATTTTATTTTTTTTTTATCTTTTTTTTTTTTCTGTTATATTGAGAAAAAAAAGCTTTGCCTTGGGAAAATAACGCTTCTGAAAAAAAAACCCAAAAAAATAAAAATAGAAAACATCCACCAGAACTCCACTTTGTGTGTGATTTTTTTTTTTTTTGTGATTTTTTTTCTTTCTTTCTTTTTTTTTTTCACTTTTGGTTTTTTATTTTTTCATATTGTTCCGTTTGTTTTTTGTTTTTTTTGTCGTTTTAACATCAGCCAGCACGGATTTGGGAAGGTACTGAGGATGGAAAGTGGAAACATCCACAGGTTGAAATGCAAGAAGAGAACTCAAGAAATTATTTTTTTTTCTTTTCTTTTCTTTTCTTTTTTCTTTTCTTTTCTTTTTTCTTTTCTTTTTTCTTTCCTTTTCTTTCCTCTTTTATTTTCTTTCCTTTTCTATTTTCTTTTCTATTTTCTCTTTTCTATTTTTTCTCTTTTTTCTTTTCTTTTCTTTTTTCTTCTTTTCTTTTCCTTTTCTTTCCTTTTCTCTTTTCTCTTTTCTCTTTCCTCTTTTCTCTTTTCTTTTCTTTTCTTTTCTTTTCTTTTCTTTTCTTTTCTTTTCTTTTCTTTTCTTTTCTTTTCCTTTTCTTTTCTTTTCTTTTCTCTCTTCTCTTCTCTTCCCTTTCCTTTTCCCTTTCCCTTTTCTCTCTTTCCCCACCGATGATTGCGAGGACGTTTTGAACTGATCCCAGCGGATTTCGGGGGGCGTTTGGCAGCAGAGTTCCAGCGGTGCCGGTGCCGCTCCCCGATGGATTTCATTTTATCCCGATGGATTTTATTTTATCCCGATGGATTTTATCCCGATGGATTTTATTTTATCCCGATGGATTTTATTTTATCCCGATGGATTTCATTTTATCCCGATGGATTTTATCCCGATGGATTTCATTCTATCCCGATGGATTTGATCCTTTCCCGGGAGGAAATGAGAGGTTCAGCGAGGGCGGCGAGCGGGGCCGGGGCCGGGCCGGGGACGCCACACGGCTCGACCCGCGGGCTCCGACGGGTGGTGTGGGAATGTCAGCGATCCGCGGGGATCCATCGGGGATCCATCGGGAATTTGGGATCGGGGATTGGGGGATCGATCAGGGATCAATCGGGGATCGGGGGATTGATCACCAGGGGACTGATCGGGGACCGATTGGGGGTTGGGGGATTTGGGATCAGGGATCGGGGGATCGATCAGGGATCGATCAGGGATCGGGGGATTGATCAGGGGATCGATCGGGGATCAATCGGGGATCGATCAGGGATTGGGGGATTTGGGGATCGATCGGGGATCGGGGGATCGGGGACTGACTGGGGGATCAGGGATTGGGGGATTGGGAGATCAGGGGATCGATTGGGGGATTTGGGATCGGGGGATTTGGGATCGGGGGATTTGGGATCGGGGACTGGGGGATCAGGGATCAGGGGATCAGGGGATCGGGGGATCGGGGGATTTGGGATCAGGGAATCAGGGATGGGGGATCCGGGGATTGGGGGAATGGGGAATCAATCGGTGATCAATCGGGGATTGGGGATCAGGGATCGGGGGTTTGGGATCGGGGGATCAATCGGGGATCGGGGGATTGGGGATTGGGGGATCAGGGGATTTGGGATCAGGGGATTTGGGGATCGATCGGGGATTGATCAGGGATCGGGGGATTGATCAGGGATCAGGGGATTGGGGATCGATCGGGGATTGAGGGATCGGGAGCGGCCGGCCCGGCCCCGCGGGCTCCGGCCACCGCTGGCCGCTGACCACTGGCCGGGGAGGGACAGCCCCGAGGGGATCCCCGGGATCACCGGGAGCAGCGCTGGCAGTGCAGAGAAGGCAGCATCGGCAGTGGCGGGGCTGCGGCAGAACCGGGGGGTTCAGAACCGGGACAGGACCCGGACAGAACCGGGACAGAACCGGGACAGAACCGGGGTGTTCCCAGGGTGTTCCCATGGCAGATCCTGGGGTGTTCCCAGGACAGAACCGGGGTGTTCCTGGGGTGCTCCCGCAGCAGACCCGTGGTGTTCCCGAGGCAGGCTCCCGGTGTTCCTGCAGCAGGCTCCCGGTGTTCCCGTGGCAGTCCCTGGTGTTCCCAGGTGTTCCCAGGGTGTTCCCTGGTGTTCCCGGGTGCTCCCGCAGCAGACCCGCGGTGTTTTCGTGGCAGGCTCCCGGCCCGGCGCCAGGCAAGCCCGGCGGCGAGCAGCGGCGAGCGCTCAGCAGTGGATCTGGATGGCCTGCGTGACGGCGCTGTGGCACACGGGGCAGGCGGGCGCGGCCCTGCCACAGATCCTGCCGGCGCACTGCAGGCAGAAGAGGTTGTGGCCGCAGGGCACCAGGGCGGCCGTGGCCTCGCTCTCGAAGCACACCACGCACTCGTGCCGGCGGCGGCACTCGGGCGGCGAGCTGGACGCGGAGCCGCCGTTGGACGAGGAGTAGCTGTTGGTACCGTTGGAGAAGGCGGGGATGTAGAGGGGCAGCCCGGGCTGCTCGCCCTGCACCCGCCGGGACGGCGGCGGCTCGGGGCCCTCGGGGAAGGTGGGCGACAGCCGGGGCGTCGGGGGCCGGCTGCTGCGCCGCACGGCCCCGGGCTCGCCGCACGGCCCCGGCGGGGCGGCCGCGGGCTCCGGCCGGGCCCAGACGGTCGGGGAGGGCGCGGGCAGCGGCTCGAAGGCGGGCGAGTCCAGCGCCAGCTCCTCGGCGGCGGGCAGCGCCTCCCCAAACCAGAAGCCGCCGGCGCCGAAGGGGCTGGTGGGGCTGAAGTCGGCCAGGCGGCTGCCGCCCAAGTAGGAGTCGGTGGAGCCGCTGCCCAGCGAGCTGGAGCTGTCGTTGCGGTAGCCGGAGCCCATCCTGCCGCGGGCGGCGGCGGGGCGGGCGCCGAGCCAGGCCGGGCCGCCCTCGGAGCCGACGTCGGTGCCGTTGTGGCGGAAGTCGGCGTCGCCGCCCAGCTCCAGGAAGGCGCCGGTGCGCATGGCGATGTGCATCTCGATCTCCTCCCGCGCCCGGTCCACGTTCTCGGGCATGCCCGTCACCTCGAAGACCGGCTCCTTGTCGCGGCTCGGCGTCACGATGTAGGTGTGCGTCTGCTGCTGGATGCGCTTGATGGTGGCTCCCTTGGGCCCCACCACCAGCCCCACCACGCGGTACGGCACACGCACCTGCACCGTGGTCTGTCCCGGCAGCGCCGCCGCGCAGCACGGCCCCGCCGCCGCCGCCGCCGCAGCCGCGCCCTTGCCGCGGGACGCCCGGATCAGCGAGAAGTGCTCGGCCGCCGCCAGGATCTCCCGCTTGGCCGTGGCCACGTCCTGGCGCCGGCCGGTCACCACGAACACCGGCTCCTCGCCGCGCACCGGCGTCTTGATGTAGGTGTTGGTCCTGGCCCGCAGAGCCTTGATCTTGCAGCCTGCAACGGGGGAGAGGAGAGAGGAGAGAGGAGAGTCAGGGGGAATGCGAGGGGAGCACCGGCCCGGCCGTGGGTCTGGCTGTGTCCGGCTGTCCATCCGTGTCCGGCTGTCCATCTGTGTCCCTGTGTCCATCCGTGTCCACCTGTCCCTGTGTCCACCTGTCCCTGTGTCCACCTGTCCCTGTGTCCACCTGTCCCTGTGTCCATCCATCCCTGTGTCCACCTGTGTCCATCCATCCCTGTGTCCACCTGTCCCTGTGTCCATCCATCCCTGTGTCCACCTGTCCTTGCGTCCACCTGTCCCTGTGTCCACCTGTCCCTGTGTCCACCTGTCCCTGTGTCCACCTGTCCCTGTGTCCACCTGTCCCTGTGACCACCTGTCCCTGTGTCCACCTGTCCCTGTGTCCATCTGTCCCTGTGTCCATCTGTCCCTGTGTCCACCTGTCCCTGTGTCCACCTGTCCCTATGTCCATCCATCCCTGTGTCCACCTGTCCTTGCGTCCACCTGTCCCTGTGTCCACCTGTCCCTGTGTCCATCTGTGTCCACCTGCCCCTGTGTCCATCTCTCCCTGTGTCCATCTGTCCCTGTGTCCATCTGTCCCTGTGTCCATCTGTCCCTGTGTCCACCTGTCCCTGTGTCCATCTGTCCCTGTGTCCACCTGTCCCTGTGTCCACCTGTCCCTGTGTCCACCTGTCCCTGTGTCCATCTCTCCCTGTGTCCATCTGTCCCTGTGTCCACCTGTCCCTGTGTCCCTGTGTCCATCCGTGCCCCCCTGTCCCTGGAAATTCCCACCTCCGGGAAATCCCAAATTTCCACCTCCAGGACAATTCCAACCCACGCTGGGAACGTCCAATGGACCCCTCCTTACTTATTTATTAATTGATTAGCTACTTCAATCAACTCATTAATTAAATTTTTCATTCCTTCAATTATTGAATTAATTCAGTCCTTCCAAATCCTGGATTGCAAGAGCCTAAATCTGGCAGGATTTTCACTAATCCAAATTTTTGTGTCCCTAAACCCCGTTTTTCTGCCCCAAAACTCATCTTTTCTGCCCCTAAACTCATCTTTTCTGCCCCTAAACTCAGCCTTTCTGCCCCTAAACTCAGCTTTTCTGCCCCTAAACTCAGCTTTTCTGCCCCTAAACTCAGCTTTTCTGCCCCAAACTCCGCTTTTCTGCCCCTAAACTCAGCCTTTCTGACCCTAATCCTGGCCTTTCTGCCCCAAAACTCAGCTTTTCTGCCCCCAAAACTCACCTTTTCTGTCCCTAAACTCAGCTTTTCTGCCCTAAACTCAGCCTTTCTGCCCCTAAACTCAGCCTTTCTGCCCCTAAACTCAGCTTTTCTGCCCCTAATCCCAGTTTTTCTGCCCCAAACTCAGCTTTTCTGCCCCAAACTCAGCTTTTGTGCCCCTAAACTCAGCTTTTCTGCCCCTAATCCTGGCCTTTCTGCCCCTAAACCCAGTCTGTCCCCAAACTGAGCCTTTCTGGCCCTAATCCCAGTTTTTCTGTCCCTAAACTCAGTTTTTCTGCCACCAGACTCGGCCTGTCTGCCCCTAATCCCGGTCTTTGTGCTCCTAAACCCGGTGTATTTGCCCCTAAACCCGTCTCTTCTGCCCCTAATCCTGGTTTTTCTGCCCCAAAAACCAGGCTTAGGGGCAGACAGGCCAGATTTGGGGGAAAATAGGTCGAGTTTAGGGGCAGATGGGCTGAGTTTAGGGGCAGAAAAACTGGGATTAGGGGCAGAAAAGCTGAGTTTAGGGTCAGAAAAGTGAGTTTAGGGGCAGAAAAGATGAGTTTAGGTACAGAAAATCTGGGATTAGGGGCAGAAAGGCGGGGTTTAGAAGCAGAAAAATTGAGTTTAGCGGCAGTCAGGCTGAGTTTAGGGGCAGAAAAACTGGGATTAATACAGAAAGGCCAGGTTAAGGGGCAGAAAAACTGAGTTTAGGGGCAGAAAGGCCAGGATTAGAGGCAGGCAGGCTGGGTTTAGGGGCAGAAAAACAGGTTTAGGGGCAGAAAGGCTGGGATTGAGGGCAGAAGGGCTGGGTTTAGGGCCAGACAGGCTGAGTTTAGGGGCAGAAAAATCAGGTTTAGAGTCAGATGGGCTGAGTTTAGGGGCAGAAAGGCTGAGTTTAGGGGCTACTAAAGTGGGAACTCTGGTAGGACAGACAGGAGGGGTCCCCAAACTGGCGGGAAAGTGGAGAAGGGGTTCAGGACCCTCAGGGGATGAAGATAAAGGTCTAAATGTGGAGTGTGAGGGGTCAGGAGGGTCCCCAGGATGGGAGGAAGAGGAGAAGGGGGTCCAGACCTTCAGGGAGTGAAATGAGGCTCCCAGCTGAGTGAGAAGCGAGTCCCGACCCTCGGGGGGTGAGGATGAGGATCCCACCCGGCTGTGAAGGGAGAAGAGGAGTCCCCAGGATGGGGGGAAGAGGAGAAGAGAGTCCCCAAAATGAGGGGTGAAGGAAAAAGGGGTCCCGACCCTCAGGGGATGAGGATGAAGGTCCAAACCTGGAGTGTGAGGGGACAGGAGGGTCCCCAGGATGGAGGGAAGAGGAGAAGGGGGTCCGGACCTTCAGGGGGTGAGGATGAGGATCCCACCCGGGCTGTGAGGGGAGAAGGGGTTCAGGACCCCCAGTAGTGAGGATGAAGGTCTAAACCTGGAGTGTGAGGGGACAGGAGGGTCCCCAAACTGGGGGGAAAGTTGAGAAGGGGATCGGGACCCTCAGGGGGTGAGGATGAGGATCCCACCCGGGCTGTGAGGGGAGAAGAGGGTCCCCAAACTGGGGGGAAAGTGGAGAAGGGGGTTCGGACCCTCACGGGGACAGGATGACGATCCCACCCGGGCTGTGAGGGGAGAGCCCCCGCCGCGGCCGCCGTGCTCGGAGCCCACCCGTGCCGTCCCCTCACTCACCCTGGCGCCCCACGATCTCGGCCACATGCTCGGAGCTGGGCACGGGCACGCACTCGGTGGTGTTGACGCTCTTCCTGCGGAGCAGCGCCGTCTGCTCGCCGCCCGTGGCCGGAGCCCCGCCGAAGGCGTGGGGCAGCACCGCCGCCATCATCCCCCGCGCCCCGGCCGCCCCCTCAGCAGCGCCCAGCCCGGGCGGCAGCGCAGCCGGGAACAGCGGCGAGGGGAGCAACAGCGCGGCCGCATCGCCTTCGTCCTCCTCGCCCTCATCCTCCCTCAGCTCCGCCTCTCCGCCGTCCTCCTCCTGCTCCTTCCCGGGCGGCTCCAGCGCGCCGGGCTGGCGGAGGCCGAGCCTTTGTAGGCGCTGCTGGAGCAGCAGCAGCGGCGGCTCGGCGGCCTCGCTGGCCTCGGCGGCTCCGCTGGGCATGGCGGGCACGGCTAGGGGAGCGGAGCCGCCATGGCCGGGGCTGAGCGGCGGGGCCGGGGCTCAGCGCGGCTCGGGGGCCACGGCGCGGCCGCGGCGGCGGCGGCGGAAGCGGAGGGAGAAGGAGCGGCCACACCCCGCGAGCGGCGGCGGCTGATTGGTTAAGAAAGGGAGGTGGGCGTGGCCACTGGGTGAGTGATAGGTCCCGCCCCCCGCCCGGTGCGGTTTCATTGGGTGATACGGTGAGTGGGCGTGGTCAAAGAGGGATTGATAGGTCACGCCCCGCACTTGGTGCGGTCTCATTGGCTAAGAGGAGATGGGCGGGGTCAAACTGTGATTGATAATCCCGCCCTGAGCTCGGCGCAACCTCATTGGCTAACATGATAAGGCGGGATCAATGCGTGATTGACAGGTCATCGTGACCTTATTGCTGGGGAAGGGGGCGTGGTCTTGCTGTCAATCAGTCTTAGGCCGCTCCCTTACGCTCGGCGTTGTCTGATTGGTTGATACAGAAAGAGGGCGGAGTCTCGGAGTGATTGACAGGCTGGGCCCGAATTTTGGGGTTCCAATCCCGATTTTTGGGGTTTTAATCCAATTTTTTGGGGTCCCAATCCCGATTATTGGGGGGTCCCAATCCCGATTTTTCTGGGAATTCCAATCCCCATTTTTGGGGGTTCCAATCCCGATTTTGGGGGGTTCCAATCCCGATTTTTGGGGTTCCAATCCCAATTTTTTGGGGTTCCAATCCCGAATTTTGGGATTCCAATCCCGATTTTTGGGGTTCCAATCCCAATTTTTTGGGGTTCCAATCCCGATTTTTGGGGGTCCCAATCCCAAAGCACCCCCAAAAATGCCGAAAATTGCCTCAAAATGCCCAAAACTTTCCCAAAAATGGCCCCCTCCAAAAAGGCCCAAAAGAGGCACAAAATACCCTAAAAAAGGGCCCAAAAAAGGCTCAAAAGGCCCCCTCTCAAAATGCCCTAAAAATGTCCCAAAAAGGGTCCAAAATGCCCCAAAAAAGCCACCAAATAAACCCCAAAAATGCCCCAAAAAGAGCCCCAAAAATGGCCCCAAAAGAGCCCAAAGATGCCCCAAAAAAAGCTCAAAAAGAATCTGAAAAGGGCCCAAAAATGCCCCCAAAAACGTCCCAAATTGCCCTAAAAAATGCTCCAAAAAAGTTTGCAAAAAAGCCAAAACATGCCCCAAAAATGCCCCCCCAAAAGCCCCAAATTCTGTAAAAAAAAGCCCAAAAATACCCCCCAAAAATGTCCCAAATTTCCCCCAAAATAGCCCAAAAAAGCCCCCCCCAAATGCCCTAAAAATCCCAAAAAAAGGCCAAAAAAAAAAACCCAAAAAAGCCAAAAAAATCGTTGCAAAATTGGCCCAAAAAAGGCCCAAAAATCCCAATTTTTGAGGGGGGGTTCCCAAAATTTTTAGGCTTAAAATTCCAATTTCGGGAGCTTCCCATCCCCATTTTTAGGGACTTCCACCCCAAATTTTAGGATTCAATGGAAAAAAAAAATTAAAAATCTGGAAAAGGGTTAAAAAGCACTGTAACGAAAGAAATTCCAAAGGATTTCATGGAAAAAAAAAATAAAATCCAAAATCCATCTAAAGAATAATAATAAAAAAAGGGTGGAAAATTTTTGGGGAAATTTGATCCCGATTTTTAGTATCCCCATCCCCATTTTCCAATCCTGTCCCATTTTCCCCAATTTTTCCCATTTTTTCCCCATTTTTCCCATTGTTCCCCATTTTTTCCCCCAATTTTTCCCAGTATTTTCTGGGATTTTTCCCAATTTTGGCTCATTTTTCCCATTTTTTACCCATTTCCCCCATTTTCCCCAATTTTCCTCCATTTTTTCCCTTTTTTCCCATTTTTCCTGGGGATTTCCCCCATTTCCCTCCATTTTTCCCAATTTTCCCCCATTTCTTCACATTTTTTCCCATTGTTTCCCAATTTTTTTGCATTTCTCCCGGTTCTCGCATTTTTCCCAAATTTCCCCCCATTTTCCCCCCATCTCCCCCAGATTTTCCCTCTTTTTTCCCAGTTCCCCCCATTTTTCCAGTAATGTTCCAATTTTTCCCAATTTTTCCCAATTTTTTCTCAATTTTCCCCATTTTTCCCATTTTCTTCCTTTTTCTCCCTTCTTTATTCCCCTCCTTTTCCCAGGTTTTCAGTGGTTTTCCCTTTTTTTCCCAATTTTCCCCCATTTTCTCCCATTATTCCCAGTTTCTCCCCATTTTTCCCCATTTTTCCCCATTTCCCCCACTTTTTTTTCCCTGATTTTCCCCAGTTTTTCACCGATTTTTCCCATTTTTCCCATTTTTTTCCCCATTTCCTCCCCCGTTTTTTCCTGGGATTTTCCCATTTTTCCCCATTTTCCTCCCATTTTCCCCATTTTTTCCCTCTTTTCCCCCATTTTTCCCAGTTTTTCCCCATTTTCTCCGAGATTTTCACTCTTTTTTCCCATTTTTTCCCGTTTTTCCCCATTTTTTGGGATTCTCTCCATTCCCTTTGGAAATCCGGGATTTTTTTCTCCCGTTTTTCCCATTTTTTGGGACTTGACTCCCAAAAAAAACAAAAAGAGGGGGAGAAAATTGGGGAAAATCCGGGAAAAAATGGGAAAAAGAGCAGGAAAAACGGCGGGAAAACGGGAAAAAATGGGGGGAAATCAGGGAAAATCAGGAAAAAATGGAAAAATTGGGAAAAACTCTGGGAAAAACCAGGAAAAACGGGGGGAAACTGGGAAAATTGGAAAGAAAAGGGGAAAATGGGGAAAAAAACCAGGAAAAACTGGTGGAAAACTGGGAGAAATGAGGGAAAACTGGGAAGAAAGAGGGAAAAAATGGGAAAAAATGGGGAAAATCAGGAAAAAACTGGGAAAAGTGGGAATAAAATGAGGAAGAATGGGGGAAATGGGGGAAAAACTTGGAAAAATGGGGAAAATAAGGGAAAAACCTGGGATAAATGGAGAAAATGAGGGGAAAACGGGAAAAAATTGGGAAAAACTGGGAAAAATCAGTGGAAAACTTGGGAAAATGGGGAAAAAATGGGAAAAGTGGAAAAAAATGGGAAAAATGGGGAAAATGGGAAAAAAAACCAGGAAAAACTGGTGGAAAACTGGGGAAAAAGAGGGGAAAAGTGGGGAAAAGACTGGGAAAAATCAAGGAAAAATGGAAAAGTGGGAGAATGGGGGAAAAAATGGGGAAAAGTGGGGGAAAATGGGAAAAAACGGGAAAAAAGTGGGGGCAACCAGGGGAAAAAGTGGGAAAAAACTGGGAAAAGTTGGAAAAACTTGGGAAAAGTGTGAAAAAACCAGGAAAAAGTGGGGAAAACTGGGGGAAATGGGCAAATAAATGGGGAAAAAAAGGGAAAAAAGAGGGAAAAAAAGAGGGAAAAACTGGGAAAAACTGGAAAAAAAGTGGGAACAATGGGGGGAGCTGGGAAAAATCTAGGAAAAAGTGGGAAAAAGTGGGGAAAAGGGGGAAAATTTGGGAAAAAGCAGGGAAAAAGTGGGAAAAGTAAGGAAAAAGTGGGGAAAAGCTGGGGGAAAAGTGGGAAAATCTGGGAAAAAACAGGGAAAAAGTGGAAAAATCCGGGAAAAAGCAGGGAAAAAGTGGGAAAAGGCAGGAAAAAGCAGGAAACCCCCAGGGAAAAACCCCGCCCTCCAAGGCAAACCCAAATCCATGGAAACCGCTGAAATCCCGCCGGGAATTTCTCCTTTCCAAAGGTTCCATCTGTTCCCTCCAGCAGAAATCCATGGAATAAAAAAAAAAAAACAAAATACAAAATAAACCCCCTCCCCTCCCCCCCCCCAAAAAAAAAAAAAAAAAAAAATCCCGATGGGAATTTTATTATTCCAAGGATTTTTTTTTTGGAGCAGCTGTTGGGGAAAATTTCCATGAGAAAAGAGGGGAATTTTTATTATTTTTTGGGGAAAAGGAGGTGGGGGATGGGGAGGTTTTTTTTGGGGTTTTTTTGGTTAAAAAATGTGGAGTTTTGGGGGGTTTAGCTTGGTTTTTTATGGGAAAAATTCCAGGATTTTGTCCCATTTTTTTTGTATTTTAATGGGAAAAAATAGGGATTTTATCCTGATTTTTTGGGGTTTTTTATGGGAAAAAATTTAGGATTTTATCCCAACATTTTTGACTTTAAATGGGAAAAAAAACCAGGATTTTATCCCAAATTTTTGGGTTTTTTATGGGAAAAAAAATAGGATTTTATCTCATTTTATTTGTATTTTAATGGGAAAAAAAATCAGGATTTTATCCCAAATTTTGGGGGTTTTTATGGGAAAAAAATCAGGATTTTATCCCCATTTTTTGGGTTTTTTTTTGTATTTTAATGGGAAAAAATCCGGGATTTTATCCTGATTTTTAGTCTTTAAATGGGAAAAAAATTCAGGATTTTATCTCCATTTTTTGGGGTTTTTATGGGAAAAAATCCAGGTTTTTTTCCTGATTATTTTGTATTTTAATGGGAAAAAATTCAGTATTTTATCCTGATTTTTTGTCTTTAAATGGGAAAAAAATCCTCCATTTAATGGGAAAAAATCCAAGATTTTATCCCAAATTTTTGGGGTTTTTATGGGAAAAAAATCAGGATTTTATCCCAAATTTTGGCATTTAAATGGAAAAAAATCCAGGATTTTATCCCAAATTTTTGGGGTTTTTATGGGAAAAAAAAAACCAGGATTTTATCCCAAATTTTTTTGGTTTTTATGGGAAAAAAATCAGGACTTTATCCTGATTTTTAGGCCTTTAAGTGGGAAAAATTCAGGATTTTATCCCATTTTATTTGTATTTTAATGGGAAAAAATTCCAGGATTTTATCCCAATTTTTTGGCCTTAAAATGTGGGAAAAATCCTGGAAAATTCTCTCAAAATTCCGGGAAAATCCTGGAAAAATTCCCCAAAATTCCAGGATTTTATCCCAATTTTTTGGCCTTAAAATCAGGGAAAAATCCTGGAAAAATTCCCAAAAATCCTGGAAAATTCCCCTTCCAAAATCCCAGATTTTTGGGAATTTCACCCAGAAAAAAAATCCCCAGAATTCCAAGGAAAATTGGGAAAAAAATCCCAAAATTTCCCATTTTTTCCATAGGAAATGCTCAAAAAATTGGGAATTTTCCGGGAAAAATCCAGATTTTGGGATGAAATCTTTGGGAAAATGGCCAGGAAAAATTTGAGAATTTTTTTGGGTGGGAAATGAGGAAAAAATGGGAAAAAAATTTGGAAAAAATTGGGAAAAAATGGGAAAAAATGGGAAAAAATGGGAAAAATTGGGAAAAAATTGAAAAAATGGGAAAAGTGTGGAAAAAATGGGAAAAAATCTGAGAAAAATGGGAAAAAACTGGGAAAAAATGGGAAAAATTGGGAAAAAAGGGAAAATACGGGAAAAATGGGAAAAATGGGAAAAATGAGGAAAATTGGGAAAAAAATGGGAAGAAATGGGAAAAAATGGGAAAAAATATGAGAAAAATGGGAAAAAAGTTGGGAAAAAATGGGAGAATCTGGGGAAAATGGGGAAAATTGGAAAAAGTGTGGAAAAAATGGGAAAAAATCTGAGAAAAATGGGAAAAATCTGAGATAAAACTGGGGAAAAATGGCAAAAAATTGGAAAAAAATGGGAAAAAATGGGAAAAAATGGGAAAAATGGGGAAAAATTGAAAAAAATGGAAAATATGAGAAAAAAATGGGAAAAAGTGGGAAAAATGGGAAGAAATGGGAAAAAATCTGGGAAAAATAGGAAAAAAAATGGGAAAAATAGGAAAAAATGGGAAAACTGGGGAAAAATTGGATAAATCTGGGAAAAGTGGGAAAATGGGGGAAAATTGGGGGAAAAAGTGGGAAAAACTGGGAAAAAATGGGAAAAAACTGGGAATAGTGGGAAAAATGAGGAAAAATTGGAAAAAATGGAAAAATCTGGGAAAAATGGGAAAAATGGAATAATCTGGGAAAAAATGGGAAAAAATCTGAGAAAAAATAAAAAAAAATGGAAGAAAATGGAAAAAATTGGGAAAAATGGGAAAAATTTGGGGAAAACTGGTATAATCTGGGGAAAATGGGAAAAATGATAAAAAATGGGAAAAAAATTGGGAAAAGCTGGGAAAAACCTGGAAAAAGTGGGAAAAATGGGAAAAATGGGAAAAATTGGGAAAAATGGGGAAAAATGGGAAAAAATCTGCAAAAAATGGGAAAAATCTGAGATAAAACTGGGGAAAAATGGAAAAAATTGGAAAAATATGGGAAAAAATGGGAAAAAATGGGTAAAATTTAGGCAAAAATTGGAAAAATCTGGGAAAAGTGGGAAAAATGAGGAAAAATGGGAAAAAAATGGGAAAAAACTGGGAAAAGTGGGGAAAAATGGGAAAAATTTGGGAAAAAAATGGGGGAAAATGGAAAAAAAAGTGGGAAAAAACTGCAAAAAGCTGGGAAAAACCTGGAAAAAGTGGGAAAAATGGAGAAAACTGGGAAAAATTGGGAAAAAATTGGGAAAAGAGGGGAAAATCTGGGAAAATCCCGTTTTTTTTCCTCATCCCATGGATCCGGAGTCGCTTTTGGCTCCATCCCAAAATTCCCGGAATTCCCAGTGGGATCCAGCCCAAAATTTTGGCAACTGGGGCTCGTTTGCATTGTTTTGCATAAATTTGCATAAATTTGCACAAATTTGCATAAATTTACATGACTGGGGGCCGGATGAGGCCAAGGGTGGGGGGGGGGTTGGGTTGGAGGGGGAATTTTGGATTGGGAAAAATTGGGAAAAAAATGGGGGAAAATATTGGGAAAAAAGGGGGGGAAATGGGAATAAGATGGGGAAAAAATTGGAATAATATTGGGGATAAAATGGGGAAAATTTGGGAAAAAAATGGGGGAAAAATTGGGAAAAATTGGGAAAAAATTGGGAAAAAATTGGGGGAAAATGGGAAAAAATTGGGAAAAATATTGGAAAATATGGGAAAAACTGGGAAAAATTTGGAATAATATTGGGGATAAAATGGGGAAAATTGGGAAAAAAATTGGTGGAAAATTGGGAAAAAATTGGGGGAAATAATGGGAAAAATGGGAAAAAAATTGGGAAAAATTTGGGGAAAAATGGGGAAAAATAGGAAAAAATGGGGGAAAATGGGAAAAATATTCAGAAAAATAATGGGAAAAAATTGGGAAAAAATGGGAGAAATTTGGGGAAAAAAAGGGAAAAATGGGAAAAATTGGGGAAAAATTGGGAAAAAAATGGGAAAATTGGGGGGAAAATGGGGGTAAAATGGGAAAAAATTAGGGAAGAAATGGAAAAGAAATCAGAGGGAAAATTGGGGAAAATGGGAAAAATATTGGGAAAAAAATTGAGAAAAAAATTGGGGAAAATATTGGGAAAAAATGGGGGGGAAAATGGGAAAAAAAAGGGAAAAATCCAGGAAAACCCAGAAAAAACTGGGAAAAACTGGGAAAAATCCAGGAAAAAAAGGGGAAAATGGTGAAAAACCCAGGAAAACCCGGGAAAAAATGGGAAAACCTGGAAAAAATGGGAAAAAACCGGGGGAACCGGGAAAAATGCAGGAAAAACCCAGGAAAAATCCAGGAAAAACCGGGAAAAAACCGGGAAAAATCCAGGAAAAAACTGGAAAAGTCCAGGTAAAACCAGGAAAAGTCCTGGAAAAAGGAGGAAAAACCGGGAAAAATCCAGGAAAAACGGAAAAAAAACAGGAAAAACCGGGAAAAATGCAGGAAAAATGGGAAAAATCCAGGAAAACCCGGAAAAAACCTGGGAAAAACCGGGAAAAGTCCTGGAAAAAGGAGGAAAAAGTGGGAAAAAACCAGGAAAACTGGGAAAAAACCGGGAAAAATGCAGGAAAAACTGGGAAAAATCTAGGAAAAATGGGAAAAATGGAAAAAATCCAGGAAAAAACCGGGAAAAATCCAGGAAAAATCCAGGAAACCCCGGGAAAAATCCAGGAAAAAACCTGGGAAAAACCGGGAAAAATCCAGGGAAAACTGGGAAAAATCCGGAAAAAACCGGGAAAAATCCAGGAAAAACCGGGAAAAATCCAGGAAAAACCGGGATAAAAGCCAGCTCACCCCTCCCCCATCCCTCCACCTTCCTCTTCCCAAAAAAAAAAACCGGGAATTCTCTCCAGGAACCTCGGGGGGCGCTCGGGAGCGGCCCCCGCCCCGAAACCGCTTCCATTCAGAGCCTTTTTTTTATTTATTTTCCAGCTTTTCCTTGGAATTTCTCCCGGATTTCAACCTTTGGATCCGAGCATGGAGCGGTGATGAATTCCCGGATTTTCCAGGAGAGGAAGAGGAAGAAAAAATTCCAGGTTTTTTTTTTTTTGGGGGGGGGGATTTCTTTGTTTTATTCTTTTTTATTTTCCAAGAGAAAAATCCCGGGTTTTTTTTTTAATTCATTTTTTCCTCTCTCCAAGGTCCCGAATCCCGGGATTGTTCCTTTTTATTCCCATTTTTTTTTCATTCCCATCCTTTTAAACCTTCAAATCCCGGGATTTTTCTTTTCTTTTCAGGCCCCGATTCTTGGGATTTTAACCCGAAAAATTCCAGGGATTTTTCGCTTTCCCAACCCCCAACCATTCCAGGGTTTTTTTCTCCTTTTCCAGGCCCAGATTCCCGGGATTTTCCCCAAAAAATTCCCGGGATTTCCCCCCCTCCCAGATCCCCAAAATTCCCGGGATTTTTCCCCTCCCAGATCCCCAAAAATTCCCATTTTTTTTCCCTCCCCAAAAATTCCCATTTTTTTTCCCTTTCCCAGACCCCCAAATTCCCAGGATTTCACCCCAAAAATTCCCTGGATTTTCCCCTTCCCAGACCCCAAAATGCCCAGGAATTTTCCCCTTCCCGACCCCCCAGAATTCCCGGGATTTTCCCCCTTTCTTGACCCCCAAATTCCCAAGAATTTCCCCTTCCCAGACCCCAAAAGTTCCCAGAACTTTTCCTTTCCCAGACCCCCAAATTCCCAGGATTTCCCCCCAAAATTCCTGGGATTTTCCCCCTCCCAGGCCCCCAAATTCCCGGGATTTTCCCCCAAAATTCCCGGAATTTTCCCCTTCCTGACCCCCCAAAAATTCCCATTTTTTTTCCCTTTCCCAACCCCAAAATTCCCAGGAATTTTCCCCTCTTCAGGCCCCAAAATTCCCGGGATTTTCCCCCTCTCAGACCCCAAAAATTCCCGGGATTTTTCCCCTTCCCAGACCCCAAAATTCCCGGAATTTCCCCCCGAAAATTCCCTGGATTTCCCCCCCTCCCAGACCCCAAAATTCCCAGGAATTTTCCCCTTCCTGACCCCCCAAAAATTCCCATTTTTTTTCCCTTTTCCAACCCCAAAATTCTCAGGAATTTTCCCCTCTTCAGGCCCCAAAATTTCTGGGATTTCCCCCCAAAATTCCCGGGACTTTTCCCCTCTTCAGGCCCCCAAATTCCCGGAATTTTCTCCTTCCTGACCCCCCAAAAATTCCCATTTTTTTCCCTTTTCCAACCCCCAAATTCCCGGGATTTCCCCCCAAAAATTCCCGGGATTTCCCCCCCTCCCAGTCACCCAAATTCCCGGGATTTTACCCCAAAATTCCCAGGATTTTCCCCCTTTCCAACCCCAAAATTCCCAGAATTTCCCCCAAAAAATTCCCTGGATTTCCCCCCCCCCCGACCCCCAAATTCCTGGGATTTTCCCCCAAAAATTCCCGGGATTTTCCCCCTTCCCAGACCCCAAAAACTCCCAGGACTTTTCCTTTCCCAGACCCCCAAAATCCCAGGATTTTTGCCCAAAATTCCCAGGATTTTTCCCCTTTCATGACCCCCAAAATCCCACATTTTCCCCCAAAATTCCTGGGATTTTCCCCCTCTCCAGACCCCAAAATTCCTGGGAATTTCCCTGAAAATTCCCTGGATTTCCCCCCAAAATTCCCAGGATTTTTCCCCTTCCCAGGCCCCAAAATCCCAAGATTTCCCCCCCAAAATTCCTGGGATTTTACCCCCAAAATTCCGAGGAATTTTCCCTTTCCCAACCCCCCAAAATCCCGAGATTTTTCCCTCTCCGGGCCCCCAAATTCTTGGGATTTTCCCCTTCCAGACCCCAAAATTCCCGGGATTTTCCCCCCAAAATTCCCAGGATTTCCCCCCAAAATCCCCAGGATTTTCCCTCTTTCCAACCCCAAAATTCCCAGAATTTCCCCCCAAAAATTCCCTGGATTTCCCCCCCTCCCAGACCCCCAAATTCCTGGGATTTCCCCCCCAAACTTTCCAGGATATATCCCCCCAAAATTCCCGGGATTTCCCCTGAAAATTCCCAATATTTCTCCCCTTTCCAACCCCAAAATTCCTGGAATTTCCCCCCCAGAATTCCCAGGATTTTCCCCCTTTCCAACCCCCAAATTCCCAGGATTTTCCCCCAAAATTCCCGGGATTTTCCCCATTTCTTGACCCCCCAAAATTCCTGGGATTTCCCCCCAAAATTCCCAGGATTTTCCCCCCAAAATTCCCGGGATTTTCCCCTTTCCTGACCCCAAAATTCCCTGGATTTTCTTCCAAAAATTCCCAATATTTCTCCCCTTTCCAACCCCAAAATTCCCTGGATTTTTCCTGAAAATTCCCAGGATTTTTCTCCCAAAATTCCTGGGATTTTCCCCCTTTCCAACCCCAAAATTCCCAGGATTTTCCCCCAAAATTCCCAAGATTTTCCTCTTAAATTCCCTGGATTTTCCCTGAAAAATTCCAGGATTTTCCCCCAAAATTCCCGGGATTTTCCCCCTCTCCAGACCCCAAAATTCCTGGAATTTTCCCCCCCAAATTCCTGGGATTTTCCCCCTTTCCAACCCCAAAATTCCTGGGATTTTCCTCCCAAAATTCCCTGGATTTTCCCCCCAAAATTCCCAGATTTTCTCTGAAAATTCCCAGGATTTTCCCTGAAAATTCCCAGGATTTTCCCAAAAAAATTCCTGGGATTTTTTTCCCCCAAAATTCCTGGGTTTTTGCCCAAAACTCCTGGGATTTTCCCCCTTTCCAACACCAAAATTCCCAGGATTTCCCCCCAAAATTCCCAGGATTTTTCCCCCCAGAATTCCCGAGATTTTGCCCCCAAAATTCCCAGGATTTTCCCCCCAAAATTCCCAGGATTTTCCCCCCAAAAATTCCCAGATTTTCCCTGAAAATTCCCAGGATTTTCCCCCAAAAATTCCCAAGATTTTCCCCCAAAAATTCCCAGGATTTTTCCCCCATACTTCCTGGAATTTTCCCTGAAAATTCCCAGGACTTCCCCAAAAAAAATTCCTGGGATTTTTTCCCCCCAAATTCCCAGGATTTTCCCTGAAAATTCCCAGGATTTTCCCAAAAAAATTCCTGGGATTTTTTCCCCCCAAAATTCCCAGGATTTTCCCAAAAAAATTCCTGGGATTCCCCCCCCAAAATTCCTGGATTCTCCCCATAATTTCCCAATATTTCTCCCCTTTCCAACCCCAAAATTTCCTGGATTTTTCCTGAAAATTCCCAGGATTTTTCTCCCAAAATTCCCGGGATTTTCCCCCTTTCCAACCCCAAAATTCCCAGGATTTGCCCCCAAAATTCCCAGATTTTCCCTGAAAATTCCCAGGATTTTCTCTGAAAATTCCCAGGATTTTTCCACTCTCCAGACCCCAAAATTCCTGGAATTTTCCCCCCAAAATTCCTGGAATTTCCCTCTAAAATTCCCTGGATTTTCCCCCCAAAATTCCCAGATTTTCCCTGAAAATTCCCAGGATTTTCCCTGAAAATTCCTGGGATTTTCCCCCCAAAATTCCCAGGATTTTCCCCAAAAATTCCCAGGATTTTCCCCCAAAATTCCCTGGATTTTCCCCCTTTCCAACCCCCAAAATTCCCTGGATTTTCCCCCCAAAATTCCCAGGATTTTTCCCCCATAATTACTGGAATTTTCCCTGAAAATTCCCAGGATTTTCTCTGAAAATTCCTGGGAATTCCCCCTCTCCAGACCCCAAAATTCCCAGGATTTTCCCCCCAAAATTCCCAGGATTTTCCCCCCAATTTCCCAGGATTTCCCCCCAAAATTCCCAGGATTTTCCCCCCAAAATTCCTGGGATTTTCCCCCCCAATTTCCCAGGATTTCCCCCCAAAATTCCCAGGATTTTCTCTGAAAATTCCCGGGATTTTCCCTCCAAAATTCCCAGGATTTTCCCCCCAGAATTCCCTGGATTTTCCCCCTTTCCAACCCCAAAATTCCTGGGATTTTCCTCCCAAAATTCCCTGGATTTTCCCCCCGAAATTCCCAGATTTTCCCTGAAAATTCCCAGGATTTTCCCTGAAAATTCCCAGGCTTTTCCAAAAAAAATTCCTGGGATTTTTTCCCCCCAAAATTCCCAGGATTTTCTCTGAAAATTCCTGGATTTCCCCCCCAGAATTCCTGAGATTTTGCCCCCAAAATTCCCAGGATTTCCCCCAAAATTCCTGGATTTTCCCCTCTTATAAATCCCATTTTTCCTTTCTTTTTCCAAGCCTCCAAATCCCAGGAATTTCTTTCCAGTTTTTCCTTGGATGTTCGACGTCGGAGCAGAGAATTCCAAGCGGGGAAAAAAACCGGGAATTATGGATCCAATTCCATGGATTTGGCTCCTGGTCTCGTTCCCGTTGGCCAATTCCCATCCCAAAATTCCCGGTAAGTTTGGAATTCCCACCAAAAAAAAATTCCCAAAAAATCCTGCAAAAAATTCGCAAAAAATTCCCCCAAAATTCCCAAAAAATTCCCCCAAAATTCCCAAAAACTTCACCAAAAAATTCCCAAAAATTCCCAAAAACTTCACCAAAAATTCCAAAAAAATTTGCAAAAAATTCCCAAAAATTCCCAAAAAATTCCCAAAAAATCCCCCCAAAATTCCCAAGAAATTCTCCCCAAAATTCCCAAAAAAATTCCCTGAAATTTTCCAGCAATTCCCAAAATAATTCCCAAAACAATTACCCCAAAATTAAAAAAAAAATCCCCCCAAAATTCCCAAAAAATTCCCACAAAATTCCCCCAAAATTCCCAAATGATTCCCCAAAAATTCCAAAAAAATTCCCAAAAAAATTCCCCCCAAATTTCCCCCAAAATTCCCAAAAACTTCACCAAAAAATTCCCAAAAATTCCCCCCAAAATTCCAAGAAAATTCCAAAAAATTTCCCAAAAATTCCCAAAAATTCCCCCCAAAATTCCCCCAAAATTCCCAAAAACTTCACCAAGAATTCAAAAAAAATTTCCCAAAAATTCCCAAAAATTCCTCTAAAAATTCCCAAAAAAATTCCCCCAAAATTTCCCAAAAATTCCCACAAAATACCCAAAAACTTCACCAAAAATTCCCCAAAAACTCTCAGAAAATTCCCCCCAAAATTCCCAAGAAATTCCTTGAAAATTCCCAAAAATTCCCCCAAAAAATCCCCAAAATATCCCCAAATTCCCAAAAAATCCCCAAAAATTCCGCAAAAAATTCACAGAAAATTCCCTCAGAATTCTCAGAAAATTCCTTAAAAAATCCCCAAAAAATTTCCCTGAAATTTCCAAGAAATTGCCCCAAAATTCCCAAAAAAATTCCCCCCAAAATTCCCCCAAAATTCCCAAAAAATTCCCCGAGAAATTCCCCAAAAAATTCCCCAAAAACTTCCCAAAAAAATTCCCCCAAAATTCCACAAAAATTTCCCCAAAATTCCCAAAAAATTCCCAAAAAATTCCCAGAAAATTCCCCTCAAAATCCCCCAAAAATTCCCCAAAAATTCCCAAAAAATTCCCCCCAAAATTCCCCTGAAATTTCCCAAAAATTCCCCCAAAATTCCCAAAGACTTCACCAAAATTCCAAAAAAAAATCCCAGAAAATTCCCCAAAAAATCCCAGAAAAATGCACCACAAAATTCCCAAAAAATTCCCCATAAAATTCCAAGAAATTCTCCAAAAATTCAAAAAAAATCCCCAAAAAATTCCCCAAAAATTCCCCCTGAAATTTTGCAGAAATTCCCAAAATAATTCCCAAAAAATTCCCCTCAAATTCCAAAAAAAATCCTCAAAAAATTCCCAGAAAATCCTCAAAAAAATCCTGCAAAAAATTCCCAGGAAATTCTTCAAAAATTCCCAGAAAATTCCTTTAAAATTCCCAAAAATTTCCCCCCAAAAAATCTCCAAAAATTCCCCCCAAAATTCCCAAAAAATTCCCCCCAAAATTCCCTCAAAATTCCCCAAAAATTTCTCAAAAAATTCCCACAAAATTCCCAAAAACTTCCCCAAAAAATTCTCAGAAAATTCCCAAGAAATTCCTTGAAAATTCCCAAAAATTCCCCCCAAAAAATCCCCAAAATTTCCAAAAGTTCCCAAAAAATTCCCTGAAAAATCCCCCAAATTCCCAAAAAATCCCCAAAAATTCCGCAAAAAATTCACAGAAAATTCCCTCAGAATTCTCAGAAAATTCCTTTAAAAATCTCCAAAAAAATTTCCCTGAAATTTCCAAGAAATTGCCCCAAAATTCCCAAAAAATTCCCTCCAAAATCCCCCCAAATTCCCAAAAACTTCTCCAAAAGTTCCCAGAAAATTCCTTAAAAATTCTCCAAGAAATTCCCAAAAACTCCTCCAAAAATTCCCCAGAAAATTCCCCCAAAGTTCCAAAAAAAATCCTCAAAAAATTTCCAAGAAATTCTCCAAAAATTCCCAGAAAATTACTTGAAAATTCCCCAAAATTTCCCCCCAAAAATTCCCCAAAAATTTCCAAAAATTCCCAAAAATTCCCAAAAAAATTCCCTCAAAATTCCCAAAAAATTCCCAAAAAATTCCCAAAAAATTCCCCAAAAATTCCCCAAAAATTCCCCAAAAATTCCCCCCAAAATTCCCAAAAAATTCCCAGAAAATTACCCCCCAAATTCCCAAAAATTTCCCTCAAAATTCCCCAAAATTCCCCAAAAATTCCCCCAAAATTCCCCCAAAATTTCCCAAAATTTCCCCAAAATTCCCACAAAATTCCCAAAAACTTCACCAAAAATACCCAAAAAAACTCAGAAAATTCCCCCAAAAATTCCCAAGAAATTCCTTGAAAATTCCCAAGAATTCACCCAAAAAATCCCAAAAATTTCCAAAAATTCCCCTCCCAATTCCAAAAAAATTCCCTGAAAAATCCCCCAAATTCCCAAAAAATCCCAGAAAATTCCCCAAAAATTCTCAGAAAATTCGTTGAAAATTCTCCAAAAATTTTCCCTGAAATTCCAAGAATTTCCTCCCAAAAATTCCCAGAAAATTCCCCCCAAATTCCCAAAAACTTCTCCAAAAATTCCCCAAAAAAATCATTGAAAAATCCTTAAAAATTCAAAAAAAATTACACAAAAAATTCCCAGAAAATTCCCCAAAAATTCCCCCCCAAATTCCCAAAAACTCCTCCAAAAATTCCAAAAAATTCCTCCAAAAATTCCCAAAAAATTCTCCCAAAACTCCCAAAAAATTAAAAAAAATTCCTCAGAAAATTTCCAAGAAATTCTCCAAAAATTCCCAAAAAATTCCCAGAAAAGCCCAAAAAATTCCCCAAAACTCCCTGAAAATTCCCCCAAAATTCCCAAGAATTCCCCAAATATTAAAAAAAAATTTCCAAAATGATTCTCCAAAAAATTCCCAAAATTCCTAAAAAATTCCCTCAAATATTCCCAAAAAATCTCCAAAAATCCTAAAATTTTATCCAAAAACTCCCCAAATATTCCCCAATAAATCCTAAAAAATTCCCCCCAAATTTCCCCCAAATTCACAAAAATTTCTTCAAAAATTCCCAAAAATTCCTCAAAAAATCACAAAAATTCCCAAGAAATTCCCAAAATAATTCAAAAAAATTCCAAAATTATTCCCCCCAAAAATCCCCAAAATTCCTAAAAAAAAACCCCAAAATTCCTCAGAAGTTCCCCATAATATTCCCAAAAAATTCTCCCAAAAATTCCTAAAATTTTCTCCAAAAATCCTAAAAAATTCCCCAAAAGTTCCCAAAAAATTCCCCCCAAAATTCCCCCAAAATTCCCAAGAATTCACAAGAAATTCCCAAAATAATTCCCCAAAAAATCCAAAATTATTCCCCAAAAAATCTCCAAAATTCCTAAAAAACTCCAAAAATTCCTCAAAAATTCCCCAAAATATTACCAGAAAATTCTCCAAAAATTCCCAAAATATTCCCCCAAAATTCCCAAAAAATTCCCCCAAAATTTCCCCCAAAAAATACCCAAAATTCCTCCAAAATTTCTGCAAAATTCCCAAAATATTCCCCCAAAATTCCCAAAAAATCTCCTCAAAAGTTGCATAAAAATTGCCAAAAATTTCTCATAAAATTCCCAAAAAATCTCCTTAGAAGTTCCCTAAAAATTCCAAAAAATTCCTCAAAAAAATCTCAAAAAATTCCTGAAGAATTCCCAAAAAAATCCCTAAAATTTCTGCAAAATTCCCAAAATATTCCTAAAAAAATTTCCCCAAAATTCCCCAAAAAATCCAAAAAAATTCCCAAAAAATACCCAAAAAATTCCCTTAAATTTCTACAAAATTCCCAAAATATTCCCCCAAAATTCCAAAAAAATCTCCTCAAAAGTTCCCTAAAAATTCCCAAAAATTCCTCAAAATTTTCCAAAAAATTACCCAAAAAATTCCCTAAAATTTCTGCAAAATTCCCAAAATATTCCCCCAAAATTCCCAAAAAAACTTCTCAAAAGTTGCCTAAAAATTCCCAAAAATCTCCCCAAAAATTCCTCAAAAAAATTCCTTAAAAATTCAAAAAAAATCCCCAAAAATTCCACCCAAAATTTCCCAAAAATTCCCCCAAAATTCCTTAAAATTTCCCAGAAAATTCCCAAAAATTCCTCATAAAAGTCCAAAAAAAATTCGCAAAAATCCCTCAAAAGTTCCCTAAAAATTCCCAAAAATCTCCCCAGAAATTCCTCCAAAAAATTCCCAAAAAATTCCCCAAAAATTTCCTTGAAATTTCTGCAAAATTCCAAAAAATTCCTCATAAAATTCCCAAAAAAATCCCAAAAACTCCCAAAAAAACCCCCCCAAAATTCCCAAAAAAATCTCCTCGAAAGTTCCCTAAAAATTCCCAAAAATCTCCCCAAAAATTCCTCAAATTCCCAAAAAATTCCCCAAAATTCCCCCAAAATCCCCCCAAATTCCCAGATTCCCCCAAAATTTCCCTAAAAAAAAACCCCAAAAATTCCCTAAAATTTCTGCAAAATTCCCAGAATATTCCCCCAAAATTCCCAAAAAATCTCCCAAAATTTCCCAAAAATTTCCCAAAAAATTTCATCAAAAATTCCTTAAAATTTCTGCAAAATTCCCAAAAATTTCCCCCCAAATTCCCAAAAAATCTCCTCAAAAGTTCTCTAAAAAATTCCCAAAAATCTCCCCAAAAATTACTGCAAAATTCCCAAAAATTTCCCCAAAATTCCCAAAAAATCTCCTCAAAAATTCCTCAAAAAAATCCAAAAAAATTACTGAAAAATTCCCAAGAAATTCCTGAAAAATTCCCAAAAAATCTCCTCAAAAGTTTCCTAAAAATTCCTAAAAATCTCCCAAAAAATTCCTGCAAAATTCCCAAAAATTCCTGAAAAATTCCTTGAAAAATCTCCTGAAAAGTTCCCTAAAAATTCCCAAAAATTCCTCCCAAAAATCCCAAAAAATTCCTGAAAAATTCCCAAAAAAATCCCTAAAATTTCTGCAAAATTCCCAAAATATTCCCCCAAAATTCCAAAAAAATCTCCTTAAAAGCTCCCAAAAATTCCCAAAAATCTCCCCAAAAATTCTTTAAAAATTCCCCAAAAATTCCCCCAAAATTTCCCAAAAATTCCTGAAAAAATCTCCCAAAATTCCCAAGAATTCCCAAAAAATTCTCCCAAAAATACCCAAAAAATTCCCTAAAATTTCTACAAAATTCCCAAAATATTCCTCTAAAATTCCCAAAAAATCTCCTCAAAAGTTGCCTAAAAATTCCCAAAAATTCCTCAAAATTTCCCCAAAAATTCCCAAAAATTCCCAAAAAACCCCCCAAAATTCCCAAAATATTCCCCCAAAATTTCCCAAAAAAACCCCCAAAAATTACCTAAAATTTCTACAAAATTCCCAAAATATTCCCCAAAAATTCCCAAAAAATCCTCTCAAAAGTTCCCTAAAAATTCCCAAAAATCTCCCCAAAAATTCCTCCAAAAAATTCCCAAAAAATTCCTTGAAATTTCTGCAAAATTCAAAAAAATTCCTCATAAAATTCCCAAAAAAATCCCAAAAATTCCCAAAAAAAACCCCCCCAAAATTCCCAAAAAATCTCCTCAAAAGTTCCCTAAAAATTCCCAAAAATCTCCCCAAAAATTCCTGCAAAATTCCCAAAAATTTCTCATAAAATTCCCAAAAAAAATCCCTAAAATTTCTGCAAAATTCCCAAAATATTCCTAAAAAAATTCCCCCAAAATTCCCAAAAAAATTCCCAAAAAATTCCTTAAAAATTCCTTAGAAATTCCCAAAAATTTTCTGGTAAAAAACCAAATAAATGCAGAAATTTGGCTTTGCAATTTTGGGAATTTTTCCTTTTTTCCATTGGATTTTGGGAACTCCCAAGGATTTTTCCAATTCCCAACCCAGGCTCAGAATTCCAAGGAATTTGGGGGAATTTTCTCAGATTTTTCCCAGATTTTTCTGGGATTTTTCCCATTTTTTCCCTGGATTTTTCCTGGACTTTTCTTGGATTTCTTCCCCTATTTTTCCAAGTTTTTTCCCCTCCTCCCCCCCCCCCCGGATTTTTCCCAAAATTTTCCAGGATTTTTTCCATTTTTCCCTTGAATTTTCTTGTATTTTTTCCCCATTTTCCCCAGATTTTTTCTTGTATTTTTTCCATTTTTTCCAAGATTTTCCCCATTTTTTTCCCCATTCTTTTGCTTGGATTTTTCCAGGATTTTTCCAGATTTTTCCCATTTTTTTCCCCAGATATTCCCTGGATTTTCCCTGGATTTTCCCCCATTTATTGCAGGAATTTTCCCAGATTTTTCCCATTTTTTTGCAGGAATTTTTCCCATTTTTTCCCCCCTTTTTTCCCCAGATTATTCCTGGATTATTCTTGGATTTTCCCTGGTTTATTCCAGGATTTTTCCAGGATTTTCCCTGGATTTTCCAGATTTTTTTCCAGATTTTTCCTGGATTTTTCTTGGATTTTTTCCCCATTTTTCCCCATTTTTTTCCAATTTTTTTCCAGGATTTTCCCTGGATTTCTCCCCACATTTTTCCCGATTTTTTCCTGGATTTTTCCCAAATTTTTCCCTGGATTTTCCCCCAATTTTTCCTGGATTTTCCCCATTTTTTTCCCCATTTTTTCCTGGATTTTTCCTGGATTTTTCCCATTTTTTCCCCTGGATTTTCTCTGGATATTTCCCAGATTTTTCCTAAATTTTCCCCAGCTTTTTTCTGGACTTTTCCCAGATTTTTTCCGGCATTTTTCCCATTTTCCCCCCAGATATTCCCTGGATTTTTCTCAGATTTTTCCTATTTCTTTGCAAGAATTTTTCCCATTTTTTCCCCATTTTTTTTCTGGATTTTTCCCACATTTTTCCCAAATTTTTTCCAAGATTTTTTTCCATATTTTTCCCTGGATTTTCCCAATATTTTTCCCATTTTTCCCCATTTTTTCCTGGATTTTCCCAAGATTTTTCCTGTTTTTTCCATGATTTTCCCTGGATTTTTTCCCAGATTTTTCCCAAAATTTTCCTGGATTTTTCCTGGATTTTTCCCATTTTTTCCCTGAATTTTCTCTGGATTTTCCCCAGATTTTCCCCATTTTTTTCCAGGATTTTCCCCAGATTTTTCCCACTTTTTTCCAGACTTCTCCTGGATTTTTCTTGGATTTTTTTCCCATTTTTCCCTGGATATTTTTCCCCATTTTCCCCCAGGATTTTCCCTGGATTTTCCCCATTTTTTCCAATTTTTTTCCCATTTTTTTCCAATTTTTTTCCAGGATTTTCCCTGGATTTCTCCCCCACATTTTTCCTGAATTTTTCCTGGATTTTTCCCAGATTTTTCCCATTTTTTCCCCATTTTTTCCCGGATTTTTCCCATTCTTTCCCCTAGATTTTCTCTGGATATTTCCCAGATTTTTCCCAAATTTTCCCGTTTTTTTTCTGGATTTTTCCCAGATTTTTCCCATTATTTTCCCATTTTTTCCCCCAATTTTTCCCCCATTTTTCCCAGATTTTTCTCATTTTCTTCCCCATTTTTTCCAGGATTTTTCCCATTTTCCCCTGGATTTTTACTGGCTTTTTCCCATTTTTTCCTGGATTTTCCCAGATTTTTTCCAGCATTTTTCCCATTTTTTCAGGAATTTTCCCCATTTTTTCCCCATTTTTCCCAAATTTTTCCTGGATTTTTCCCAGATTTTTCCCATTTTTTCCCTGTTTTTTCCTGGATTTTCCCCAGATTGGGAAAGAAATGGGAAAAATCCAGTAAAAATTGGGGAAAGAAATGGGAAAAATTGGGGAAAAATTGGGAAAAATTGGGAGGAAAATTGAGGAGAAATGGGGAAAAAATGGGAAAAAAAATGGGAAAAATTGGGGAAAAAATAGAACAAAATGCAGGAAAATTGGGAAAAAATGGGAAAAAATTCGGAATAAAACGGGAGAAATTGGGGAAAAAATTGGGAAAAAAAGTCATAAAATAGGGAAAAATGGGGAAAAATTGGGAAAAAATGGGGAAAAATTGGGAAAAAATGGGGAAAAATTGGGAAAAAAGGGAAAAAAAGGGAAAAATTGGGGAAAAACTGGGGAAAATTTATGAAAAAATTGGGTAAAATTTGGGGAAAAAATGGCGAAAATGGGGAAAAAATAGGTTAAAAATGGGGAAAATAATGGGGAAAAATGGGGAAAAATTGGGTCAAATTTGGGAAAAAATTGGATAAAAATGGGAAAAAATGGGGAAAAATGAGAAAAATTGGGAAAAAACTGGGGAAAAATTGGAAAAAAACTTAGAAAATCTTAGGAAAAAGTGGGGAAAATTGGGTTAAATTTGGTGAAAAAATGACAAAAAATGGGGAAAAAATTGGGGAAAACTTGGGAAAAAATTTATTTAAAAACTGGGGAAAATTGGGTGAAAATTGGGGAAAAAATGCGGGAAAATAAGAAAAAAATGAGAAAAATGGGGAAAAAATTGAGGGAAAAAATGGGGAAAAATTGGGGAAAATTTAAAAAAAAATTGGAAAAAATTGGGAAAATTGGGGAAAAAATTGGGAAAAAATTCCCAGAATTTTCTGACTGTTTTTCCCACCTCAGGTCCTCGGCCTCGAGCGTTCAGCTCGCTGAGATTCCTGTGGGAGCAGGAGAAACTGGGGGGAAAAATGGCAAAAATAGGGAAAAAAATGGGAAAAATGGGAGAAAAATTGGAAAAGAATTGGGATAGAACTTAGAGAAAATTGAAAAAAAATTAGGAAAAAAATGGGGAAAAATTGGGGAAAAAAGTGAAAAAATTAAGAGTAAGATGGGGAAAAAATTAAGGGAAAAATTGGGGAAAAAAGTGCAAAATAGGGGAAAAATTGAGGAAAAATGGGGAAAAATTCAGGAAAAATTCAAAATTTGGAAAAAATGAGGGAAATTTAGGGGAAAAAATTGGGGAAAAATGGGGAAAAATGGGACAAATGGGGAATTGGAAAAAAATGGGAAAAAAATGTTATAAAATAGGGAAAAAATGGGGAAATATTGGGAAAAATGAGGAAAAAAATTGAGGGAAAAAATTGGGAAAAATTGGGGAAAATTGGGGAAAAAATGACAAAAAATGGGGAAAAAATGGAGAAAAAATGGAGAAAAATTGGGGAAAAATTGGGGAAAAATGGAGAAAAAATGGGAAAAATGGGGAAAAAATTGAGGGAAAAAATGGGGAAAAATTGGGGAAAATTTTGAAAAAAAATCGGAAAAAATTGGGAAAATTGGGGAAAAATTTGGGAAAAAATTGGGGAGAAATTGGGGAAAAATTTGGGAAAAAATTCCCAGAATTTTCTGACTGTTTTTCCCACCTCAGGTCCTCGGCCTCGAGCGTTCAGCTCGCTGAGATTCCTCCGGGAGCCGTCGGACGTGGTGGTGGCGCGAGGCGGCGACGTCCTGCTGGAATGCGCGGCCGCCAGCGACTCCGGGAAAACGGCGAAAATCCGATGGGAAAAAGACGGGGAATTGTTGGATTTGGATGAGGATGAGAGGAGGCAGCAGCTTCCCAATGGATCCCTTTGGATCCGGAATGTTCTGCACTCGCGGCATCATAAACCGGATGAGGGCGTTTATCGGTGTCGCGCGCAGCTGGAAGGGATCGGAGCGGCCGCCAGCAGAGAGGCCAAAGTGGCCGTGGAGGGTGGGGAAAAATCGGGAAAAAATGGGGGGAAATCGGGGAAAAAATGGGGAAAAATTGGGGGAAAATCGGGGAAAAAATGGGGAAAAATTTGGGGGAAAATTGGGGAAAAATTGGGAAAAAAACGGGAAAAATTGGGGGAAAAATTGGGGAAAAATCAGGAAAAAATGGGGAAAAAATGGGGATAAATGGGGAAATATTGGGAAAAAATTAGGGAAAAATTAGGAAATATTGGGGGAAAATTGGGAGAAATTGGGGGAAAATTTGGGGAAAATCGAAGGAAAAATGAAGGAAAAATTGGGAAAAATTGGGAAAAAATTGAGGAAAATAGGGGGAAAATTGGGGAAATATTGGGGGAAAATTTGGGAAAAAATTAGGAAAAATTGTGGGAAAATTGTGGGGAAAATGTGAAAAAATGGGCAAAATTGGGGAAAAATTGGGGGAAAAAATTGGAAAAAATGGGGAAAAACTGGGTGGAAATTGGGGAAAAATTGGGGGAAAATGGGAATAAATTGGGGGAATTTTGAGTGAAAATTGGGGGAAAATTGGGTAAAAATTAGAGAAAATTGGGAGAAAAAATAGGGAAAAATGGTGAAAAATGGGGAAAAATGGGAAAAAATTGTGGGAATATTGGGGGAAAATTGGGGGAATTGGAGGGAAATTGGGGGAAAATTGGGGGGAATATTGTGGGAAAATTGGGGAAATATTGGGGGAAATGGGAGAGAAAATGGTGAAAATTGGGAGAAAAATGGGGAAAAATTGGGCAAAATTGAGGAAAAAAAGGAGAAAAATCAGGAAAAAATTGGAGAAAATTTGGAGAAAAATTGGGTGGAAATTGGAGAAAATTGGGGGAAAAATAAGAGAAAAATTGGGGAGAAATTCAGGAGAAAAAGCAGAAAAAATGGGGAAAATTGGGGAAATATGGGAGAAAAAAATGGGAGAAAATTGGAGAAAATTTGGGGAAAGAATTAGGAAAATTTGGGGAAAAAAGTGAGGAAAAACTGGGGAAAAATTGGGAAAAATTGCTGAAAAATTGGGAGAATAGGGGAAAAAATTGGGGGGAAATTTGGAATAAAATAGAGAGAAATTTGGGAAAAAATGTGGGGAAATTGGATAAGAAATTTCCCAATTATTTATTTCCCAAAATAAAATGGGCAAAAATTGAGGAATCAAAATTCAGAAAATTAAAAAAAAAATCCTCCAAAAATTCCTTAAAATCCCCTAAAAATAAATTTTTAAAAAATATTTTTTTGGAACTTCTGCCCCAAATCCTTGAAAAATTCCAGGAAAAAAAATTCCCAAAAAACTTTCCCTTTTTTGGGGGTAAATCCCAAAAATTTGAATTCAGGAAAATTCCCAAAAAATCAAAAAAAATCCCAAGAAAAATCAATTTTTTGAGGAATTTCCCTTAAAATTCCCCCCATAATTTGGGATTTTCACCTTAAAAAAATTCCATAAAAAATGAAAAAAATTCCTAAAAATTCCCAATTTTTTTCCTCTTCTTTTCCTTGGAATTCCCATCCTGAAAATCTGGGATTTCAAGGGAAAACCTTTTTTTTGGGGAATTTTCCTCTCCAAAAATTGAATTTTTAGGGAATTTTCACCTTAAAAAAATTTTTAAAAATCCAAAAAATTCCAAAAAAATTCAAAAAAAATTCCAAAAAAATTCCCCAAAAATTCCCAAAAAATCTAAAATTCCCATTTTTTCCCTTTTTCTTTCCCCAAAATTCCAGGTTTTCTTTTCCTTGGAATTCCCATCCTCAAAATTTGGGATTTTATGGGAAAATCCATTTTTTTTGGGGAATTTTCCTCTCCAAAAATTGGATTTTTAGGGAGTTTTCACCTTAAAAAAATCCAAAAACATTCCAAAAAAATCCAAAAAAATTCAAAAAAAATCCAAAAAATTTCCAAAAAAATTCCCCAAAATTACAAAAAAATTCCAAAAAAATTCAAAAAAATTCCAAAAAAAATCCGAAAAAATTCCAAAAAATTCCCCAAAATTAAAAAAAAATTCAAAACAAATTACAAAAAAAAAAAAATCCAAAAAAATTCCAAAAAATTCCCAAAAATCCCAAAAAAATTCCAAAAAAATTCCCAAAAATTCCAAAAAAATCCGAAAAAATTCCCCAAAATTCCCAAAAATTAAAAAAAATTCAAAACAAATTAAAAAAAAAAATTCCTAAAAAAATTCAAAAAAATTCCAAAAAATTCCCAAAAAATTCCTAAAAAATTCCAAAAAATTCCAAAAAATTCCCAAAAAATTCCTAAAAAATTCCAAAAAATTCTAAAAAAATTCCAAAAAAAATTCAAAAAAATTCCAAAAAAATTTAAAAAAAAATTTTAAAAATGTCAAAAAAAAAAATCAAAAAAATGTCAAAAAAAAAAATTCCAAAAAATTCCAAAAAAATTCCCAAAAATTTCCCAAAAATTCTAAAATTCCCATTTTTCTCCTTTTCTTTTCCCAAAATTCCAGGTCCTCTCCGTTTCCTTTCCCAACCCGAATCCGTGACCGTTTTTCCGGGCGATTCTGTCCTCCTCAAATGCGAATTTCAAGGGGATCCCATTCCCAAAATCCGTTGGCAACGGAATCAGGAAGATTTTCCCATCGGGAATTCCGATGGAAT
This sequence comes from Poecile atricapillus, assembly GCF_030490865.1. Lineage (NCBI taxonomy): Eukaryota > Metazoa > Chordata > Aves > Passeriformes > Paridae > Poecile > Poecile atricapillus. The sequence goes on along the minus strand of NC_081289.1, from coordinate 144,228,396 downwards.
CGGGAATTTTGAATCCAGGATCGCTCTCTTACCTTCTGGAACTCTCCAAATATCCCGGATTCGTTTGGGAGATTCTGGGAATTATCGGTGCTTGGTGAAGAATTCCGGGAATTCCAGGCTCGGGAATGAGGTGGAGCTGAGGGTGTTGCAAGGTGAGGAATTTTTTTGGGATTTTTTTGTGGGGTTTTGGGGAATTTTGGGGGTTTTTGGGGTTTTTTAGGATTTTTGGGATTTTTTTGGGATTTTTTTGGGGATTTTTGGGGATTTTTTGGGATTTTTTTGGGGGATTTTTTTTTTTATTTTTCCAGGATTTTTTGAGGATTTTTGGGGGATTTTTTTGGGGGATTTTTCCAGCATTTTTCTGGGACTTTTTTTGATTTTTTGGGGGATTTCTTGGGATTTTTAAAGGATTTTTTGAGATTTTTTAAAGATTTTTTCAGAATTTTTTTAGGATTTTTCCATGATTTTTTGAGGTTTTTTCCAGGATTTTAAAAAATTTTTTCAGGATTTTTCCAGGATTTTATTTGGATTTTTTCAGGATTTTTTTCTGATCTTTTTTCCAATTTTGGGGAGATTTTAAAAGGATTTTTTCAGGATTTTTTTCAGGAATTTTGAGATTTTTTTTAGGATTTTTTGGGAATTATTCCAGGATTTTTTGGGATTTTTTGGGGGATTTTTTCCGGGATTTTTTGGGGATTTTTTTCAGGAATTTTTGAGGAACTTTTTAGGATTTTTCCAGGATTTTTTTAGGTTTTTTCCAGGATTTTCCCAGGATTTTTTTAGGATTTTTTGGGAATTTTTTCAGAATTTTTTCAGGAATTTTTGAGGATTTTTTTTTAGGATTTTTCTGGGATTTTTTTAGGAATTTTTCCAGGATTTTTTCAGGAATTTTTGAGGATTTTGGTTGAATTTTTTTCAGGATTTTTCCAGGATTTTTTCCCAATTTTTTCCCAATTTTTTGGGGACTTTTAAAGGATTTTTTTAGGGTTTTTTCCAGGATTTTTCCAGGATTTTTAAAGGATTTTTCCAGGATTTTTTTAGGATTTTTAAAGGATTTTTCCAGGATTTTTTTAGGATTTTTTTAGGATTTTTCCAGGATTTTTAAAGGATTTTTTTGGAATTTTTCCAGGATTTTTTAAGGATTTTGGGGGGATTTTTTTGAGAATTTTTTCAGGATTTTTTTCTGATTTTTCCCCAATTTTGGGGGGATTTTTTTGGGATTTTTTTAAGGATTTTTTCAGAATTTTTTGAGGTTTTTTCCAGGATTTTTTTTGGAATTTTTTGAGTATTTTTCCAGGATTTTCCCAGGATTTTTTTGGGATTTTTTGGGGATTTTTTAAGGATTTTTCCAGGATATTTTGAAATTTTTTTAAAGTTTTTTTCAGGACTTTTTTAGGATTTTTGGGGTGGATTTTTTGGGATTTTTTTGGGATTTATGGAGTTTTTTTCCAAGATTTTTTCAGGATATTTTACGATTTTTTGGGCCTTTTTGGGGGATTTTTATTTTATTTTTTAGGGGATATTTTTTTATTATTATTTTGGGATTTTGGGGGATTTTTAAAAAAATTTTCCAGGATTTTTTCAGGATTTTTTTAGGATTTTTTCCAAGATTTTTTGGAAATTTTTTTGGTGATTTTTCAGGATTTTTCAGGATTTTTTGGGGGGGATTTTTTCCAGGATTTTTCCTGGATTATTCCATGATATTTTGAGGATTTTCTAAGGATTTTTTCCATATTTTTCCAGTATTTTTTAAGATTTTTCCATGGATTTTTTGAGGCTTTTTCTAGGATTTTTCCAGGTTTTTTTCAGGATTTTCCATGAATTTTTTAGGAATTTTCAATTAATTTTTTAGGGTTTTTTCAGGAATTTTTCATGAATTTTTTGGGAATTTTTCAGGAATTTATCAGGAATTTTTCAGGAATTTTTCAGGAATTTTTGAGGTTTATTTCCAGGATTTTTTGGGTATTTTTCCAGAATTTTTCCAGAATTTTTCCAGGATTTTTTCCAGGATTATTTAAGGATTTTCCCATAATATTTTCTGGATTTTTCTTCAATTTTTCTTCAATTTTATTTTTTTCTGGATTTTTCCCAAATTTTTCAGGATTTTTTGGGAATTTTTGGAGGATTTTTTGGGAATTTTTGGAGGATATTTTGGGAATTGTTTTGGGATTTTTTCAGGATTTTTCCAGGATTTTTCCAGGATTTTTCCAAGATTTTTTTCCAGGATTTTCCAGCTTTTTAAGGCCAAAATCCTGGAATTTTTCCTGGATTTTTCCTGGATTTTTCCTCTTTTCCAGGTGCAAATTTGAAGGAAAAAATGGGGAAAATTGGGAATTTTATGGAGGAAAAAAAATCAGATTTTTTTAAAAAAATTTGGGATTGGAAAAGCAGAAAAATCTGGGAAAAACTGGGAAAAATTGGGATTTAATGGATGGAAAAATTCTGAATATTTTTCAAAAATTTGGGATTGGAAAAGTGAAAAAAATTGGGAAAAATTGGGAAAAAATCTAGGAAAAAATGGGAATTTCATGGAAAAAAAATTCTGAATATTTCTATAAAATTTGGGATTGGGAAAGCGGAAAAATCTGGGAAAAATCAGGAAAAACTGGGATTCAAGGGAGGAAAAAATTCCAAATTTTCCTTAAAAAATTGAGATTGGAAAAGTGAAAAAAATTGGGAAAATAAGAAAAAAATGGGAAAAATCAGCAGGAAAAATTTGGGAAAACCAGAAAAATTATGGAAAAAAATGGAAAAATCAGGAAAAAAAATCAGGAAAAAAATCAGAAAAAAATTGGGAAAAATTTGGTAAAAATCAGGAAAAAATGGGAAAAAAATTGGAAAAAAATGGGGAAAAATAGGAAAAATTGGGAAAATCAGGAAAAATCTGAAAAAAAAACAGGAAAAAACTCAGGAAACAAATTGGGGAAAATATTGGGAAAAATTAAAAAAAAACTGTGAAAAAAATCAGGAAAAGTCGGAAAAATTTGGGAAAAAATCAGGAAAAAAATTGGGAAAAATCAGGAAAAATCAGGAAAATTTTGGGAAAACAAGGAAAAATCGGGAAAAAATTGAGAAAAATCAGGAAAAAAGTCAGGGAAAAATTGGGAAAAAATATCAGGAAAAAACTCAGAAAAAATCAGGAAAAATTGGAAAAAAACCAGGAAAAAATCAGGAAAAAATGAGGAAATATCAGGAAAAAAAATCAGGAAACAAACTGGGAAAAATACTGGGAAAAATAAAAAAAAAAATCCGTGAAAAAACTGGGAAAAATCAGGAAAAAATTTGGAAAAATCAGGAAAAATTGTAAAAAAAAATCGGGAAAAATCAGGAAAAATTCAGAAAAAATTTGGGAAACATCAGGAAAAAATTGGAGAAAAAATTGGGAAAAACCAGGAAAAAATTAGAAAAATCCGGAAAAAAATCAGGAAAAATTTGGGAAAACCAGGAAAAATCTGGAAAAAATTGGGAAAATCAGGAGAAAATTGGGAAAAATCAGCAAAAATCAGGAAAAAATTGGAAAAATTCTGAAAACTTTCAGAAAAATTGGGAAAAAATTGGGAAAAAATTGGGAAAAATTGGGAAAATCAGGACAAAAATTGGGAAAAAGTGGGAAAAATTGGGGAAAATCAAGAAAAATAAAAATAAATTGTGAAAAATCAGGAAAAATCAGAAAAAAATGGAAAAAACAGGAAAAAATAGGGGGAAATCAGGGAAAAATAGGAAAAACCAGGAAAAATTTTGGGAAAAATCGGGAAAAATCAGGAAAATTTTGGGAAAACAAGGAAAAATCTGGAAAAAAATTGAGAAAAATCAGGAAAAATAAAAATAAATAGGGAAAAATTGGAAAAAATCAGGAAAAAAGTCAGGAAAAAATCAGGAAAAATATTGAAAAAAATAAAAAAAATCAGTGAAAAAACTGGGAAAAATCAGGAAAAAATTTGGAAAAATCAGGAAAAAATTGAGAAAAAAATTTGGGAAAAATCAGGAAAAAATTTGTTAAAATCAGGAAAAAATTGGGGAGAAATCTGGAAAAATCAGGGATAAAATAGTGAAAAATCAGGAAAAAATCAGGTAAAAAAATCAGGAATAATCAGGAAAAAATTGGAAAAAATTTGGAAAAAATTGAGAAAAATCAGGAGTAAAAATTGGGAAAATTTGGGGAAAAATTGGGAAAATCAGGAAAAAACCAGGGAAAAATCAGGAAAAATCAGGAAAAAAAATTGGGGAAAAAATTTGAAAAAAATTGGGAAAAAATTGGAAAAAATCAGGAAAAAATTTGGGAAAAATCACAGAAAATCAGGAAAAAAGGGAAAACCAGGGAAAATTTTGGAAAAATCAGGAAAGAATTGGAAAAAATTTGGGAAAAATTGATAAAAGTGAGGAAAAAACTGGGAAAATTTGGGGAAAAACTGGGAAAAATCAGGAAAAAATTGGGAAAAAGTTTGGAAAAAATCAGGGGAAAAATTGGGAAAAATCAGGAAAATTCAGGAAAATTTTTGGGAAAAAAATCTGGAAAAAAATGGGGAAAAATATTGAAAAAATTGGGAAAAAATTGGGAAAAATCAGGAAAAAATTTGGGAAAAATCATAGAAAATCAGAGAAAAGGAAAAAAATAAGGAAAAAATTGGGAAAAATCAGGAAAAAATTTGGGAAAAATCAGGAAAAAATCAGAGGGAAAAAAAGGCAAAATATTGGGGAAAAATGGGAAAAAAATGGGAATAAAATCAGGAAAAATTTGGAAAAAATCAGGAAAACATTGGGGAAAAATCAGGAAAATTCACAAAAAAATTGGGAAAAAATCTGGAAAAATTGGGAAAAAAATTGGAAAGAATAGGGGAAAATTGGGAAAAATCAGGAAAAATCTGGAAAATATCAGGAAAATATCAGGAAAATTTAGTTAAACAAATTGGGAAAAATATTGGGAAAGATAAAAAAAATCAGTGAAAAAATTGAGAAAAATCAGGAAAAAATTTTGAAAAATCTGGAAAAAAATTGGGGAAAATATTGGGAAAAATCTGGAAAAATCAGGGATAAAATAGTGAAAAATCAGGAAAAAAATCAGGAATAATCAGGAAAAAAATTGGGAAAACCAGAAAAAATCTGGAAAAAAAATGAAAAATCAGAAAAAATCAAGAAAAAATTGTGAAAAGTTTTGAAAAATTAGGGAAAACATTGGGGAAAAATCAGGAAAATTCACCAAAAAAATTGGGAAAATATCAGGAAACATTGGGAAAAAAATCAAGAAAAAATTGGGAAAAAATCAGGAGAAAAATCAGAAAAAATCAGGAAAAATTAGAAAACAACTTGGGAAAAATATTGGGAAAAATCCAGAAAGATCAATGAAAAAATCAGGAATAATCAGGAAAAAATCAAGAAAAATTTGGGAAAAATCAAGAAAAATCTGGAAAAAATGGGAACAATCAGGAAAAAATCAGGAAAAAATTTGGAAAAATCTGGAAAAAATTGGGAATTTTATGGATAAAAAATTCCAATTTTTTTTCTGAAAAATCTGGGAAAAATTCAGAAAAAATTGGATTTTTTTTCCCATTTTTTTTCCTGCTTTTCATTCCCTGTTTTTTTTCCAATTTTCTTGGATCCGGAAAAAATTGGGAAAAATCTGGGAAAAAATCAGGAAACAAATTGGGGAAAATATTGGGAAAAATTTGGAAAAATCTGGAAGAAATTGGGGAAATATTGGGAAAGATTTGGAAAAATCAGGAAAAAATTGGGGAAAATTGGGAAAAATCAGGAAAAATCAGAAAAAAATCAGGAAAAATCAGAAAACAAATTGGGAAAAATATTGGGAAAAATCCAGAAAGATCAGTGAAAAAATTGGGAATAATCAGGCAAAAATCAAGAAAAATTTGGGAAAAAATCAGGAAAAATCTGGAAAAAATGGGAAAAATCAGGAAAAAAATGGGAAAAATGAGGAAAAATCAGAAAAAATTGGGGAAAATCAGGAAAAAATTGGGAAGAAATCATGAATAATCAGGAAAAAAAATTGGAAAAAATTTTGGAAAAATTGAGAAAAATCAAGAAAAATCAAGAAAAAATTGGGAAAATTTGGGGAAAAAAAATTGGGAAAAATCTGGAAAAAATTGGGAAAAAAACTCAGGGGAAAATCAGGGGGAAAACTGGGAAAAATCAAGAAAAAAATTGAGAATAATCAGGGAAAGTCAGGAAAAATAAAAAAAAAAGTAAAAAAATTGGGAAAAATCAGAAAAAATCAGGAAAAGCAGTGGGAAAAATCAGGAAAAAAATTGGGGAAAAAATTGGAAAAATTGGGAAAAACTTGGGAAAAATTTGGAAAAATCAGGGAAAAATTGGGAAAAATTAGGAAAAAAATTGGGAAAAATCACAGAAAATCAGGAAAAATTGGAAAAATCAGGGAAAAATAGGAAAAACCAGGAAAAATTCTGGGAAATATCAGGAAAAAATCAGGAAAAATAATCAGGAAAAATGAGGAAAAATCAGGGGAAAAAATGGGAAAAAATTGGGAAAAATCAAGAAAAAATCAGGAAACAAATTGGGAAAAATATCGGGAAAAATAAAAAAAAATAGTGAAAAACCAGGAAAGATCAGGAAAAAATTGGGGAAAATATTGGGAAAAATCTGGAAAAATCAGGGAAAAAAATCAGGAAAAAAATTTGGAAAAATCTGGAAAAAATTGGGAATTTTATGGATAAAAAATTCCAATTTCTTTTCTGAAAAATCTGGGAAAAATTCAGAAAAAATTGGAATTTTTTTCCCATTTTTTTCCTGCTTTTCATTCCCTGTTTTTTTTCCAATTTTCCTGTTTTTTTTTCCCATTCCCAGATCCTGGAATTCCGAGGCCGCCGCTTTTCCTGCGGCGTCCGGCCGACGTCGTCGCCAGGGAAGGTTCGGATGCGATTCTGGAATGTTCCGCCTCGGGAATTCCGGAGCCGACTTTCACCTGGATCCGGGGGGATGACGTCATTCCAAACAGGTACGAGGGGATTCTGGGAATTTTTGTGGATTCTGGGAATTTTTGGGAATTTTTTTTGAATTTTGGGGATTTGGGGGATTTTTTTAGAATTTTTTTTTAAATTTTTTGGGATTTTTTAGGATTTTTGGGGATTTTTTTGGAATTCTTGGGGGAATTTTTTTGGGAATTTCTGAGGATTTTTTGGGGAATGTTTTGGGCTTTTTGGGGATTTTTTGGGAAATTTTTTGGGGATTTTTTTGGGAATTTTTGGGGAATTTTGAGGGAATTTTTTTGATTGTTTTGGGATATTTTTGGGGAAATTTTTTAAAATTTTTTTTTAATTTTGGGGATTTTTTGAGGGGATTTTGGGAATTTTTTTGTAATTTTTGGGGGAATTTTTAAAAATTCTTTGGGAATTTTTTGGGAATTTTTGGGATTTTCTGGGGATTTTTTTGGGATTTTTTTGGGGATTTTTTTTGGTTTTTTGGAATTTTTTAAATTATTTTGGGGGATTTTTTGGGAGTTTTTGGGGGGGGATTTTTTGGGGGATTTTTTGGGAATTTTTGGGAATTGTTTTGGAATTTTGGGGGGATTTTGAGAATTTTTGGGGTTTTTTGAGAATTTTTTAGATTTTTGGGGAAATTTTTTTGAATTTTTTGGGGATTTTTTGGGAATTTTGGGGAATTTTTTTTGGAAATTTTTGGGATTTTTTGGGATTTTTTAATTTTTTTTTTAATTTTGGGGAATTTGGGATATTTTTTATTTTTTTAGGGATTTTTTTAATGTTTGGGATTTTTAAAAATTTTTCTGGGATTTTGGGAATTTTAGGGGGAATTTTTTGGAATTTTTTGGGGAAATTTTTGGGAATTTTTTGGGGAAATTTTTGGGAATTTTTTGGTCTTTTTTGGGAATTCATGGAGAATTTTTAGGAATTCTTGGGGATTTTGGGGAATTTTGGGTTTTTTTTGGGAATTCTTGGGGTTTTCATGGGAATTCTTGGGGGATTTTTTGGAATTCTTTAGGGATTTGGGGGAATTTTTTGATTTTTTGGGGGAATTCTCTGTGGATTTTTAGGAATTCTTGGTGATTTTGGGGAATTTTTTTATCTTTTTGGGGAATTTCCTACCTTTTTTTAGGAATTTTCAATTGATTTTTGGGAATTTTGTGGGGATTTCTAGGAATTCTTGGTCTTTTTTCAGAATTTCTGGGACATTTTTGGGAATTCTTCGGGGATATTTGGGAATTCTTGGATTTTTTTGGGAATTCTCGGGGGATTTTTCAGGAATTCTTGTGGATTTTGGGGAATTTTTAATGGACTTTTGGGAGTTCTTGGAGGATTTTTGGGAATTCTTGGGGGTTTTTTGGGAATTTTTGGTGGATTTTTGGGAATTTTTTGACCTTCTTTGGGAATTCTTGTGGATTTTTGGGAATTCTCGTGAATTTTCAGGAATTCTTTCCCATTTTTCCCCTTCATTTCCCACCATTTTCCCTGAATTTTTTTCCTGGAAAATCCCCCAAACTCCCCCATATTTCAACCCCGCCAATTCCATAAAAAACATGGAATTTTTTTTCCCTTTTCCCACTTTTTTTTTCCCCAGCTCCAAGAAATATTCCCGCCTGGCTTTCAGCAACCTTCGGATTTCCAACGTCACTTCCCGGGATTCGGGAATTTACACCTGCCTGGTGAATTTCGGCAACGGCGTCGGCAATGAGAGCGCCTCGGCCGAGCTCTCCGTGCTGGGTGAGTCAAAATTCCCGGAATTCCCGGAATTCCTGGAATTCTGGGCCTTTTTTTCCCTCATGAAAAATTATCTCGCCCTTTTTTTTCCCGCCCTTTTTTTTCCCGCCTTTTTTTTCCCCGCCTTTTTTCCCCGCCTTTTTTTCCCGCCTTTTTTTCCCCCCTAAATGGAATCTCCAAAATTTGGGGATTTTCCTGGATTTTTTCCCAAATTTTCCCAAGATTTTTCCAAGATTTTTTGGCTTTTCAAACCCTAAATCCTAGAATTTTTCCTGGATTTTTTTCCCAGATTTTTCAAGGATTTTCAGCCTTTTCCACTCCCAAATCTTGGATTTTTCCAGGATTTTTTTCAGGATTTTTGCAGGATTTTTCCCAAATTTTTAGCCTTTTAGAATTCCAAATCCTGGAATTTTTTCCCCTCATGAAAAATTTTCCCGCCTTTTTTTTCCCACCTTTTTTTTCCCCGCCATTTCTTTGTCTTGAATGAAAGCTCCAAAATTTGTGAATTTTCCTGGGGTTTTCCAGGATTTTTCCTGGATTTTTCCAGAATTTTTCCAGGATTTTTTGGCTTTTCAAACCCTAAATCCTGGAATTTTTCCTGGATTTTTCCAGGATTTTTTCCCAAATTTTCCCAAGATTTTTCCAATATTTTTTTGGCTTCTCGAACCCTAAATCCTGGAATTTTTTTCCACAATTTTTTCAGGATTTTTTCAAGTTTTTTTCCAAAATTTTTCAGGCTTTTGAGCCCTAAATCCTGGAATTTTTTCCCGAATTTTCCCAAGATTTTCCCAAGATTTTTCTCCAGATTTTCAGGTTTTCTACTCACAAATCCCGGATTTTTTTCTGGATTTTTTCCAGGATTTTTCCAGGATTTTTCCAGAACTTTTCCAGAATTTTTCCAAGATTTTTTGGCTTTTCTAACCCTAAATCCTGGAATTTTTCCTGTATTTTCCCAGGATTTTTTCCAGGATTTTTTTCCTAGATTTTCCCCAGATTTTTCCCAGATTTTCAGCCTTTTTTTCTCTGAATCCCAAAGTTTTCCAGGATTTTTTACTGGATTTTTTCCAAGATTTTTCAGGTTTTTGAGCCCTGAATCGTGGAATTTTTTCCAGAAATTTTCAGGATTTTTTCACTGATTTTTCCAAGATTTTTCCAAGATTTTTCTCCAGATTTTCAGGTTTTCTACTCACAAATCCTGGAATTTTTCCTGGATTTTTCCAGGATTTTTTTGAGGATTTTTTCCAAGATTTTTCCAGAATTTTTCCAAGATTTTTCGGCTTTTCTAACCCTAAATCCTGGAATTTTTTCCACAATTTTTTCAGGATTTTTTTTGAGGATTTTTTTTCCCAGATTTTCAGCCTTTTCTACCTCTGAATCCCAAAGTTTTCCAGGATTTTTTTCCTGGAATTTTTCCCAAAATTTTCCAAGATTTTTCCAAGATTTTTCGATTTCTTGAGCCCCAAATCCTGGAATTTTTTCCAGAATTTTTCAGGATTTTTTCACTGATTTTTCCTGAATTTTTCCAAGATTTTCCAAGATTTTTTGGCTTTTCGATCCCTAAATCCCAGAATTTTTCCCAGATTTTTCCAGGATTTTTTTCCCAGATTTTTTCCCAGATTTTTCCAGGATTTTCAGCCTTTTCCAATCCTAAATTTTGGCATTTTTTCTGGGAATTTTTTCCCAGATTTTTCCCCAATTTTTCAGCCTTTTCCAATCCCAAATCTTGGAATTTTTTCTGGATTTTTCCAGGATTTTTCCAGGATTTTTCCAGGATTTTCCCAGGATTTTTCCAGGATTTTCTGCCTTTTCTAATCCCAAATCTTGGAATTTTTTCTGGATTGTTTTTAGGATTTTTACAGGATTTTTACAGGATTTTTTCCAAGATTTTTCCCCAATTTTTCAGCCTTTTCCAGACCTAAATCCCAATTTTTTCCTGGAATTTTCCCAGGATTTTTTCCTGGATTTTCCCAGGATTTTCAGCCTTTTCCAATCCCAATTCCTGAAATTTTCCAGGATTTTTTTCCAGGATTCCAGAATTCCAGGAATTTTTTTTTTTGCCTGCTTTGTTTTCCCTTTCATGGAACCTCCAAAATTTGGGAATTCTGGGAATTTTTTTCTGGGATTAATGGGATTAAAACCTCCAAAATTTGGGAATTCTGATGGTTTTAATCCCATTAATCCCAGAAAAATTCCCGGAATTCCCAAATTTTGGAGGCTCCAAGGGGTTTTTACTCCATGAAACCCAAAAAATGCCAGAATTCCCAATTTTTGGTGATTCCCAGATGGAAAAAAAGGATGGAAAAATCATTCCTGAAAGGGAAAAAAAGGCGGGAAAAAAAGGCGGGAAAACCTTTTGTGAGGGGAGAAAAAAAGGGCAGGAGAAAAAGGCGGGAAAAAATTCCTGAGGGGAGAAAAAAGGCGGGAAAAAAAGGCGGGAAAATCTTCTGTGAGGGAGGAAAAAAGGCGGGAAAACTTTTCGTGAGGGGAGAAAAAAGGCGGGAAGAAAAGGCGGGAAAATTTTTTATGAAGGGGAGGAAAAAAGGCGGGAAAATTCTTTGTGAGGGGAGAAAAAAAGGTGGGGAAAAAAGGCGGGAAATTTTTTTATGGGGGGGGAGAAAAAAAGGCGGGAAAATAATTCCTGAGGGGAGAAAAAGGGCGGGAAAAAAAGGCGGGAAAACCTTTTTGTGGGAGGAAAAAAGGCAGGAAAAAGGTGGGGAAAAAAAGGCGGGAAAAATTCCTGAGGGGGGAAAAAGTTGGGAAAAAAAGGGCTGAAAAAAAATGGCGGGAAATTTTTTTGGGAGGGGAGAAAAAAGGGTGGGAAAAAAAGGCGGGAAAACTTTTTATGAGGGGGGGAAAAAAGGCAGGAAAAAATTCCTGAGGGGGTGGAAAAAAGAGCGGGAAAAAAGGGCGGGAAAAGGTGGGAAAAAAGGCGGGAAAATCTTTTATGAGGAGAGAAAAAAAAGGCGGGAAAATGAGCAAAAAAAAGGGAAAAAATTTGGAATAAAAATCCCGAATTCCTGAAGTTTTTCATCCCAGTTTTTCCATGTTTTTTTTTGGGAATGAGGCAGTTCCTCCTTTTTTTTTGCGGCGTCCTTCCGATGTTTCCGCTCGGGAAAATTGGGATGTGGAGTTGGAATGCGGCGTCTCCGGGAATCCGATGCCGACGGTGGAATGGTTGAAGAACGGGGAAGTCGTAATTCCGGGAGATTATTTTCAGATTGTGGTAATTGCCAAAGGTTTTGCTAGGAAAAATTAAAAAAAATCGGGAATTTTGGATGGAAAAGGGAAAAAAAATTGGGAATTTTGGATGGGAAAGGGAAAAAAATTGGGAATTTTGGTTGAAAAATTGGGAATTTTGGATGGAAAAATAGAAAAAAAATTGGGAATTTTGGATGGGAAAATGGAAAAAAATTTGGGAATTTTGGATGGGAAAATGGAAAAAAAATTGGGAATTTTGGATGAAAAAGGGGAAAAAAATTGGGAATTTTGGATGAAAAATTGGGAATTTTGGATGGAAAAGGGGGTAAAAAAATTGGGAATTTGGGATGAAAAAAAAATTGGGAATTTTGGATGGAAAAATAGAAAAAAAAATTGGGAATTTTGGATGGAAAAAGGGAAAAAAATTGGGAATTTTGGATGGAAAAAGGGGAAAAAAATTGGGAATTTTGGGGGATTTTAAAGAATTTTGGGAATTTTTAGGAATTTTCTGTTTTATTTGGGATTTTGGGTTTTTTTTGAGGGAATTTTTGGGATTTATTTGGGAATTCTCAGCTGATTTTTGGGAATTTTGGGGGAATTTTGGGAATTTTTAGGAATTTTTAGCTTTTTTGGAATTTTTGACCTTTTTTGGGATTTCTGGGAATTTTGGGGGGGATTTTTGGGAAATTTTTTGGGATTTTTGGGGGGGATTTTGGAGAAATTTTTGGTGGATTTTTGGAGGTATTTTAGGGAATTTTTTTGGAATTTTAGGGGAGATTTTAGGGAATTTTTGGGGAATTTTTGGGAGGATTTTTGGGAATTTTTGGGGGGATTTTTGGGAATTTTTTAGGAATTTTTAGGGGGATTTTTGGGAATTTTTTAGAAATTTTTGGGGGGATTTTTGGGAATTTTTGGGAATTTTTAGGGGAATTTTGGAGGAATTTTTGGTGGATTTTTTGAGGAATTTTAGAGAATTTTTTTTGAATTTTTTTGGGAATTCTTGGGGTTTTTTTGGGATTCATTTCCACCTCTGATTCCCATTTTTTTTAGGGAGGCAGCAATTTAAGGATCCTGGGATTGGTGAAGTCGGATGAGGGATTTTATCAATGCCTGGCCCGGAACGAAGCCGGGAATTCCCAATCCATCGCTCAACTCATCATCCTGGAGCCAGGTAAGGAAAAATTCCCACATTTTCCCAGCCATTCCCAAAAAATTCCAACATTTTTCAGCCATTCCCAAAAAATTCCCCATTTTTTTATCCATTTCCAAAAATTCCCAATTTTTTTATCCATTTCCAAAAATTCCCAATTTTTTCAGCCATTCCCAAAAAAAATCCCAAATTTTTTATCCATTCCCAAAAAATTCCAACATTTTTTTAGCCATTCCCAAAAAAATTCCCAAATTTTTTCAGCCATTCCCAAATTTTCTCAACAATTCCCAAAAATTCCCAATTTTTTCATCCATTCCCAAAAAATTCCAACATTTTTTGAGCCATTCCCAAAAAATCCCCAAATTTCTCAACAATTCCCAAAAAATTCCCAAATTTTTTTAGCCATTCCCAAAAAAAATTCCCAAAATTTTTCAGCCATTTCCAGAAAATTCCCAATTTTTTCAAGAATTCCCAAATTTTTCCAGCTATTCCCAAAAAATTCCCAATTTTTTTCAGCCATTCCCAAAAAAATTCCCAATTTTTTTCAGCCATTCCCAAATTTTCTCAACAATTCCCCAAAAATTCCCAATTTTTTCATCCAGTCCCCAAAAATTCCAACATTTTTTGAGCCATTCCCAAAAAATTCCCAAATTTTCTCAACAATTCCCAAAAAATTCCCAAATTTTTTTATCCATTTCCAGAAAATTCCCGATTTTTTATCCATTCCCCAAAAATATCCCAATTTTTTTCAGCCATTCCCAAAAAATTCCAACATTTTTTGAGCCATTTCCAAAAAATTCCCAGATTTTTTATCCATTCCCAAAAAAATTCCCAATATTTTCAGCCATTTCCAGAAAATTCCCTTTTTTTCCCAAGAATTCCCAAATTTTTCATCCATTCCCAAAAAAATTCCCAATTTTTTTCAGCCATTCCCGAATTTTCTCAACAATTCCCCAAAATTCCCAATTTTTTCATCCATTTCCAGAAAAATTCCCAATTTTTTTGACCATTCCCAAAAAATCCCAAGTTTTTTTAGCCATTCCCATTTTTTCCCATTTTTCCATAAAATATTCCCATTTTTCCCCCAATTATTCCCATTTTTCCCTCACAATATTCCCATTTTTTCCCATTTTCCCTCACAATATTCCCAATATTCCCATTTTTCCCACAATATTCCCATTTTCCCCCATTATTCCCATTTTTCCCCATTATTCCCATTTTTCTTCAGAATATTCCAATTTTCCCTCACAATATTCCCATTTTTCCCCATTATTCCCATTTTTCCCATTTTTCCTCACATTATTCCCATTTTCCCCATTTTTCCCTCATTATTCCCATTTTCCCCCATTATTTCCATTTTTCTCTCACAATATTCCCAATATTCCCATTTTCCCTCAAAATATTCCCACTTTTCCCCTCCTTATTCACAGTTTTCCATTATTCCCATTTTCCCTCACAATATTCCAATTTTTTCCCACAATATTCCCATTTTTCCCCATTATTCCCATTATTCCCATTTTCCCCTCAAAATATTCCAAATATTCCCATTTTCCCTCACAATATTCCCATTTTTTCTCATTTTTCCCTCACAATATTCCCAATATTCCCCTTTTCCCTCACAATATTCCCATTTTTTCCCCTATATTCCCATTTATTCCCATTTTTCCCCACATTATTCCAAATATTCCCGTTTTCCCCCATTATTCCCATTTTTCCCTCAGAATATTCCCATTTTCCCTCACAATATTCCCATTTTTTCCCATTTTTCCCCACATTATTCCCATTTTTCCCATTTTTCCCCACATTATTCCCATTATTCCCATTTTTTCTCATGATATTCCCATTTTCCCCTCACATAATTTCCATTTTTCCCCATTATTCCCATTTTTCCTCACAATATTCCCAATATTCCCATTTTTCCCTCACATTATTCCCATTTTTCCCCACATTATTCCAAATATTCCCATTTTCCCCCATTATTCCCATTTTTTCCCCATTATTCCCATTTTTTCCCATTTTTCCTCACAATATTCCCAATATTCCCATTTTCCCTCCCAATATTCCCATTTTTCCCATTTTTCCCTCCCAATATTCCCATTTTTCCTCACATTATTCCCAATATTCCCATTATTTCCCCACCATTCCCATCCCCCCTCACGTTTTCCCGCCTTTCCCCTCCCCCCTCCCCCCCCTTCCCTCAGCTCAGCTTTTCCCGCCCTTTTTTCCCCGCCCAGAGCCGCCCGACCCCTCCCTGCTGCCCTCAGCGCCTCAGGAGCTGCTGGCCCTGCTCGTCTCCAGCCGCTCCGTCCGTCTGTCCTGGCGCCCCCCAGCTCAACCCCGCGGTGACATCCGCGCCTACACCGTGCTCTACTCCCGGGAAGGAGCCCGAAGGTAGGGAATCATCAAAAAAATTTGGGAATTTTTGGGACTTTTGGGAATTTTTTGGTTTTTTTTTGGGATTTTTTTACTGGCCTGGCGCCCCCCCCCGCTCAACCCCGCGGCGACATCCGCGCCTACACCGTGCTCTACTCCCGGGAAGGAGCCCGAAGGTAGGGAATCATCAAAAAAATTTGGGAATTTTTGGGAATTTTGGGAATTTTGGGGAATTTTTGGGAATTTTTGGGGGATTTTTTTACTGGCCTGGCGCCCCTCCCGTTCAATCCCATGGCGACATCCGTGCCTACACCGTGCTCTACTCCCGGGAAGGAGCCCGAAGGTAGGGAATCATCAAAAAAATTTGGGAATTTTGGGAATTTTTTGGGGTTTTTTTGGGATTTTTTTACTGGCCTGGCGCCCCCCCCCGCTCAACCCCGCGGCGACATCCGCACCTACACCGTGCTCTACTCCCGGGAAGGAGCCCGAAGGTAGGGATTCATCCAGGAAATTTGGGAATTTTTAGGAATTTTGGGAATTTTTGGGAATTTTTGGGAATTTTTGGGGGATTTTTTTACTGGCCTGGCGCCCCTCCCGTTCAATCCCGTGGCAACATCCGCACCTACACGGTGCTCTACTCCCGGGAAGGAGCCCGAAGGTAGGGAATCATCCAGGAAATTTGGGAATTTTTGGGGATTTTGGGAATTTTTGGGAATTTTTGTGATTTTTTTTTGGCTTTTTTGGTGACTTTTTCAAGATTTTTGGAGATTTTTTGTGACTTTTTTGGATGTTTTTTAAGGCGGTTTCAAGACATTTCTGAGGCGTTTTGAAGGATTTTAAAGGAGATTTTAGGGATTTTTCCAAGGATTTTTCCAAGGATTTTTAGGAATTTTCAGGTCTTTTTTAGATTTTAGGGATTTCTCCATGAAATTCCTAAAATTTGGGAATTTTTGGGGTTTTTTTGTGTTTTTTTTTTAATTTTTAAATGAATTCTTTGCTGTTTTTTTGGGGCATTTTCAAGGCATTTCTGAGGCGTTTTGAAGGATTTTAAAGGTGATTTTAGGGAATTTTCCATGGATTTTGAAGGATTTTTAGGAATTTTCAGGTCTTTTTTAGATTTCAGGGATTTCTCCATGGAATTCCTAAAATTTGGGAATTTTGGGAATTTTTTAAGATTTTTTAATGAATTTTTTGTGACTTTTTTGCGATTTTTTGGGGCATTTTCAAGACATTTTTGAGGGATTTTGAAGGAAATTTCAGGATTTGGGGAATTTTATTGGAACTTTTAGGTATTTTCCCAATTTTTTGGAATTTTCCCGGATTTTCCAAGGAATTTCAGGAATTTTTAGGAATTTTTTTCCCAATTATTTGGGATTTCCTTGTATTTTTCAGGGAATTTTTTGGGAATTTTTTTTTGGAATTTCCAGGAATTTTCAAGGAATTTTTTTCCCAATTATTTGGAATTTTCCATGGAATTTTCCTGAATATTCCAAGGAATTTTTTTGGAATTTTTAGGATTTTTTTCCCCAATTATTTGGGATTTTCTTGGATTTTTCAGGTAATTTTTTGGGAATTTTTTTTTGGGAATTCCCAGGAATTTTCAAGGATTTTTTTCCCAATTATTTGGAATTTTTTAGGAATTTTTTCCAAGAATTTATAAAGGAATTTTTCAGGATTTTTTTAAGGAATTTTTTTAGGAATTTTCCAAGATTTTTCATGGAATTTCCATGAATTTCCAAGGAAACTTCTGGAATTTTTTCCCATTTCCCAAAAACCCTAAAAAATCCCTCAAAAAATTCCTTGGGAATTCCGAGAATTCCACCAAAAATTCCTTAAAAAATCCCAAAATTCCCTTAAAAAAACCCTAAAAAATCCCAAATTTTTTTCCTAAAATCCCTAAAAAGCCCCAAAAATTCCCAGTTTTTTTATGGAATTTTTTTTTTCCTTAGGGAAAGAGCTTTGAACACTTCCCAACCTGGAATTTCCATCGGGAATTTGGAGCCAGAAAAATCCTACAAATTCCGAGTTGTGGCTTCCAATGATTTCGGAGCCGGAAAATCTTCAGAATTCCTGCGGATTTCCACCCGTCCTGAACGTGAGTATTCCCAAAATTCTGGGAATTCCCAGAAAAAAAAGGTTGGGAAAGGTCAGAATTCCAAGATTTTGGGGTGAAATGAGTGAAATTCCAGGAAAAATTCCCATTTTTGGGGGGAATTTTGGGATTTTTTGTGGAATTTTGGGTTTTTTTTCCCAGGAATTTTGGGAATTCTGGAGAAAAATTCCCAGAAAATTCCCATTTTTTTCCCAGAATTTTGGGATTTTTCCTGAAATTTTGGTTTTTTTCCCAGGAATTTTGGAGAAAAATTCCCAGAAAATTCTCCTTTTTTTCTGGAGTTTTGGGATTTTTCCTGAAATTTTGGGGTTTTTTCCTGGACTTTTGGGAATTCTGGGATAAAATAAGAAAAATTCCCAGAAATTCCCAATTTATTTCTGGAATTTTGTTTTTTTTCCGCTGGAATTCTGGAGAAAAATTCCCAGAAAATTCCCATTTTTTCCTGGAATTTTCGTTTTCTTTTTCTGGAATTTTGGTTTTTTCCCCTGGGATTTTGGGAATTTCAGAGAAAAATTCCCAAAAAATTCCCAATTTTTTCAGGAATTTTGGGATTTTTCATGGAATTTTGGGAATTCTGGAGAAAAATTCCCAAAAAATTCCCATTTTTTCCTGGAATTTTGGGTTTATTTCAGGGAATTTTGGGATAAAAATCTCAGAAAACTCCCATTTTTTTGGTGGAATTTTGAGAGTTTTCTATGGAATTTTGTGTTTTTTCCTGGAATTTTGGGAATTTCCCAGGGAATTTTGGGAATTCTAGAGAAAAACAAAAAAATCCCATAAAATTCCCATTTCCAGGGAATTTTTTGGGTTTTCCAGGATTTTTCCATGGAATTTTGGGAATTCTGGGTTAAAATGAGTGAAATTCCCAGAAAATTCCCATTTTTTCATGGAATTTTGGTTTTTTTCCTATAGATTTATTTTTCTGGAATTTCGGGAATTTTGAGGGAAAATGGAGGAAATTTCAGAGAAATTCCCATTTTTTTTCTTGGAATTTTGGTGCTTTCTTGGAATTTTGGGGCTTTTTCCTGGGATTTTGGTGTTTTCCAGGATTTTTTCCATGGAATTTTGGGAATTCTGAAGCAAAATCCATGGAATTCCAAGAAAATTCTTATTTTTCCATGGATTTTTGGTTTTTTTCCTGGAATTTTGGGAATTTCCAGGTTTTTTCCATGGAATTTTGGGAATTTTTTGGGAAAAAGGGGAAATTCCTGGAAAATTCCCATTTTTCCTGGGATTTGGGGTTTTTTTTCCTGGAATTCTGATGTTTTTCCAGGATTTTTTCCATGGAATTTTGGGTTTATTTCAGGGAATTGGGAGAGATCAAAATTCCAAGATTTCAGGGATTTTTCCTGGAATTCCAGGGGTTTCCCATGGAATTTTGGGAATTCTGGAGGAAAATGTGGGAAATTCCTGGAAAATTCCCAATTTTTTTCATCGATTTTTGGGATTTTTTCCTTGGAATTTTGGAATTTTCTGATGAAATTTTGGGAATTCTGGGATAAAATGAGCGAAATTCCTGGAATTTTTTTCCAGAATCTTTGGGTTTTCCTGGTTTTCTTTTGTGGAATTTTGGGAATTCTGGAGCAAAAGAGGAGAAATTCCAAGAAAATTCCTATTTTTCCAGAGAATTTTGGGATTTTTCTTGGAGTTTTGGTGTTTTTTGTGGAATTTTGGGAATTTTTGGGAAAAAAAGGGGAAATTCCCCTAAAAAATGGGTTTGAGAGATGAGAATTCCAAGATTTTGGGATTTTTCCCTGGAATTTCCATTTTTTTTCCAAAAATTCCACAGAAAAATCTGAAATCCCAGGAAAAAATCCTGGAAACACAAAAATTCCATGGAAAAATGGGAATTTTGCATCAAAATTCCCAAAATTCCATTGAAAACCCCAAAATTCCCATAAAAAAACCTCTGGAAAACCCCAAAATTCCTGGAAAAAAACACAAAAATCTCCCCAAACCTGGGAATTTCCTGGGAATTTCCCCCCAGAATTCCCAAAAATCCCAGAAAAACCCTAAAAAAACCCCAAAATTCCGCAAAAAACCCCAAAAATTCCCCAAAAAACCCCCAAAATTCCCAAAAAATTCCCCCCAAAATTCCCCCAAAATTCCCCAAAATTTCCCCAAAAAACCCCAAATATTCCCCAAAAATGAGATTTTCCCTCAGAATTCCCAAAAATTCCCAAAAAACCCCCAAAAAATTCCCCAAAAATCCCCCAAAAAACCTCAAAAATTCCCCAAAAAACCCGAAAATTCCCCAAAAAATGAGATTTTCCCTCAGAATTCCTAAAGTTCTCAGAAAAAACCCAAAAAAATCCCCAAAAAATGAGATTTTCCCTCAGAATTCCCAAAGTTCCCCAAAAAATTCCTAAAAATTCCCCCAAAAAAACCTCAAAAATTCCCAGAAAAACCCCAAAAATACCCCTAAAAAATCCCAAAAAATCCCAAAAAACCAGAAAAAAATCCCAAAAAACGAGATTTTCCCTTAGAATTCCCAAAAATTCCCGGAATTTCACCTCTTTTTTTTCCTCTCCTCAGTCCAAACCCCCGGTCCTGTGGAAAATTTCCGAGCGTTCCCGGTTTCTCCCACGGCCATCCAGGTTTTTTGGGATCCTCCGGCTTTTTCCGACGCTCCCATCCAGGGATTCCGGCTCTTCTGGAAGGAAACGGCCTCGACTTCAACCGAGCAGGTCAGGAACGTTTTCCATCCTCATCCTCATTCCCAACTTGCCCAAATTTCATTCCCAACTTTTCCCAATGTTCCCTGATTTTTTCCCATTTTTTCCCAATTTTTTTCCCATTTTTTTCCATTTTTTCCCCATTTTTTCCCATTTTTTTTCCCATTTTTTTCCCATTTTTTTCCCATTTTTCCCATTTTTTCCCATTTTTCTCTTTTTTTCCCATGTTTTGTCCTATGTTTTTTCCCAGTTTTTTCCCATCTTTACACATTTTTCCTCATTTTTCCCCATTTTCCCCCAATTTTTTCCCATTTTTCCCCAGTTTTTCCAACTTTTTCCCATTTTTATCCCATTTTCCCCCATTTTCTCCCATTTTTTTCCAATTTTTCCCAATTTTTTTCCCATTTTTTTCCCATTTTTCCCCATATTTTCAATTTTTCTTAGTTTTTTCCCATTTTTCCCTATTTTTTCCCATTTTTTTCCAATCTTTTCCATTTTTTCCCCATTTTCCCCATTTTTCCCATTGTTTTCCTATTTTTCCCACTTTTTTCCATTTTTTCACTATCTTTTCTCATTTTTCCTCATTTTTTCCTCATTTTTCCCCATTTTTTTCCCATTTCTCTCATTTTTTCCCCATTTTTATCCCATTTTCCCATTTTCCCCCATTTTTATCCCATTTTCCCATTTTTTTCCATTTTTCCCAATTTTTTTCCATTTTTCTCCCAGTTTTCAAATTTTTTTCCCATTTTTTCCCATTTTTCCCCATTTTTTTCCCACTTTTTTCCCAAATTTTTCACATTTTTCCCCATTTTTCCAATTTTTTCCCATTTTTCCTGATTTTTTCCTGATTTTTTCTGCATATTTTCCTCATTTTTCCCCATTTTTTCCCATTTTTTTCCTTTTTTATTTTTTCCATTTTTCTCATTTTTTTTCTCAATTTTTTCCCATTTTTCCCCATTTTTCACCATTTTTCACCATTTTCTCCCATTTTCTCCCATTTTTTCCCCCAATTTTCCCCCCATTTTTATCCCATTTTCCCATTTTTTTCCCATTTTTTCCCATCTTTACCCTTTTTCCCCATTTTTCCCTATTTTTTCCCATTTTTCTCTGCAATTTCCCCAAATTTTCCCTTTTTTTTCTCATTTTCCCCGTTTTATCCACATTTTTTCCCTATTTTTTCTTTTTTTTCCATTTTTATTTCATGTTTTCCCATTTTCCCCCATTTTTCCCCATTTTTTCCCATTTTCCTCATTTTTTTCCCATTTTTTCCACTTTTTTCCATTTTTTCCCCATTTTTTCCCCATTTTTCCCAATTTTCTTCCCAATTTTTTTCCATTTTCCTCATTTTTCCCATTTTTCCCGTTTTCTTCCCAACTTTTTCCCATTTTTCCCATTTTTTGGGAATGTTAAGGGGATTTTTTGGGAATTTTTAGATGATTTTTTGGGAATTTGGAGGGGATTTTCACAGAATGTTTTGGGAATTTTGTGGGAATTCTCACATGGTTTTCAGGGCATTTTCTGGGAATTTTGAGGTGATTTTTCGCGAATTTTCTGGGAATTTTGAGGTGATTTTTTGGGAATTTTCTGGGAATTTTTTGTGCAACTTGAGGACATTTTCTGGGAATTTTTTGGGGAATTTTTTAGGCAATTTTGTGGGAATTTTTTTAAAATTTTCTGGGAATCTCATGGGAATTTTCTGGGAATTTCCTGGAATTTTCTGAGAATTTTTTGTGCAATTTGAGGTCATTTCCTGGGAATTTTTTGGGACTTTTTTTGGAATTTTTTAGGCAATTTCGTGGGAATTTTTTGGGGAATTTTTTTTAAATTTTCTGGGAATTTTTAGGAAATTTTCTGGGAATTCTGATGGAATTTTTTTGGGAATTCTGATGGAATTTTCTGGGAATTCTGCAGAGTGTGACAGTGGAGGGCTGCTCGTACCGCCTGGAAGGGCTGAGGAAATTCACGGAATATTTTGGGAATTTTCTGGGAATTTTCTGTGATTCCCTGGGAATTTTAAGGGGATTTTTTAGGGAATTTTCTGGGAATTTTGTGGGAATTTTCTGGGAATTTAAAGGGAATTTTTGGGGAATTTTTAGATTTTTTTGGGGGATTTGGAGGGGATTTTCAGGGAATGTTTTGGGAATTTTGTGGGAATTTGGAGGGGAGTTTTTGGGAATTTTGAGGTGATTTTCTGGGAATTTTTTGTGTAATTTGAGGACATTTTCTGGGAATTTTTGGGGACTTTTTTGGGAATTTTTTAGGCAATTTTGTGGGAATTTTTTTGTAATTTTCTGGGATTTTTTTTTAAATTTTCTGGGAATTCTGATGGAATTTTCTGGGAATTCTGATGGAATTTTCTGGGAATTGTGATGGAATTTTTTTGGGAATCCTGATGGAATTTTTTTGGGAATTCTGCAGAGTGTGACAGTGGAGGGCCGCTCGTACCGCCTGGAAGGGCTGAGGAAATTCACGGAATATCGGATCCGGCTGGTGGCGTTCAACCGGCACGGGGACGGAAGCGGCGGAGCCGAGGAGACCTTGACAACGCTCTCCGATGGTCAGAGAATCCATGGAAAAGTGGGAAAAGATGGGAAAAGTTGGGAAAAGATGCAGGGAAATTGGGGGAAAAGTAGGAAAAAATTGGGGGGAAATTGGGGGGAAAATTGGAGAAAAAATGGGGAAAAATGGGGAGAAATTGGTGAAAAAATGGGGAAAAAATGAGTGAAAATTGGGGAAAATAGGGAAAAAAAGGGAAAAAATTGGGGGGAATTGGGGCAAAATTTGGGGCAAAATTGGAGAAAAATTGGGGGAAAATTGGGGAAGAAATTGGGGAGAAAATGGGAAAAATAGGGAAAAACTGGGGGGAAAATTAGGGAAAATTACAGGGAAAAAAAGGGAAAAAAATGGAAAAAAAGGGGAAAAAATTGGGGGAAAATTGGAGGAAAATGGGGAAAAATTGGGGGAAAATTGGGGGGAATTGGGGAAAAACTGGGTGGAAAATTGGGGAAAATTACAGGGAAAAATGGGGTAAAATTGGGGGAAAAAAGCAAAAAATAGGGAAAAAATCGGAAAAAAAGGGAAAATTGGGGGAAAATTGGAGGAAAAATGGGGGGAATTGGAGAAAAATTGGTGGAAAATTTGAGAAAAATTGGGGAAAAAATTTGGGGAATAGAGAAAAATTGGGGAGAAAATGGGAAAAATAGGGAAAAACTGGGGGGAAAATTGGGGAAAATTACAGGGAAAAATGGGGAAAATTGGGGGAAAATTGGGAAAAAAAGGAAAAAAATGGAAAAAAAACGGGGAAAAAATTGGGGGAAAATTGGGGGGAAATTGAGGGAAAATGGGGAAAAAATTGGGAAAATTGGGGGGAATTGGGAAAAAACTGGGTGGAAAATTGGGGAAAATTACAGGGAAAAATGGGGAAAATTGGGGAAAAAAAGGGAAAAATTGGGAAAAAATGGGGAAAAAATTTGGGGGAAATTGGGGGGAAAATTGGAGAAAAAATGGGGAAAAATGGGGAGAAATTGGTGAAAAAATGGGGGAAAAATGGGTGAAAATTGGGGAAAATAGGGAAAAAAGGGAAAAAATTGGGGGGAATTGGGAAAAAATTGGGGGAAAATCGGGGGGAAAATGGGGAAAAAAATGGGGGAAAATTGGGGAAAAATTGGGGAAAAATTTTTGGGAATTGGGGAAAATTGGGTGGAAAATACAGGAAAAATAGGGAAAAATTTGGGGAAAATTGGAAAATTGGGGAAAAATGAGGAAAAATTGGGGAAAAATTGGGGCAGGAAAAGCGGGAATATGGAAAAAAATGGGAGAAAATTGGGGGAAAACTTGGTGAAAATTAGGAAAAAATTGGGACAAAATTTGGCAGAAAATAGAGGAAAAATGGGGAAAGATTGGGGGAAAATGGGGGGATAATGGGGAAAAAATTGGGTGGAAAATAGGGGGAAAATAGTGAAAAATTGGGGGAAAATTAGGAAAAACGGAAAAATGGGAAGCAAATTGGGAGAAAATTGGGAAAAAAATGCGGAGAAAATTGGAATAAAAATGGGGAAAATTGGGAGAAAAATAGGGGAAAATCAGGAAAAAAGGGGGAAAAAGGGAAAAACTGAGTAAAGTTGGGGAAAATTAGGAAAAATGTGGAATAATTGGGGGAAAAATGGGGAAAATTGAGGCAGAAAAGGGGGAAAATTAAAAAAAAATAGGGGGAAAATGGGGAAAAATTGGAGGAAAATGGGGGAAAAATTGAGAAAAAATTGGCAAAAAGTCGAGAAAAACCAGGAAGAAATTGGGGGAAACTGGGGGAAAAGGAGGGAAAATTGGGGGGAAATTGGGGAAAAAGTCAAGAAAAATTAGGGAAAAATTTAGAATAAAAAGGGGAAAAAAGTGACAAAAAATTCGGGGAAAATGATGGCAAAAAAGGGGAATATTGGAGAAAAATTGGGGGAAAATTTGGGGAAATATGGGAAAAAAACAGGAAAAAAATCTGATTTTTTTCCCCCCAGGTTTTCCTTAGTTTTTCCCAGATTTTTTCCTGTTTTTTATTTTGGGGTTTTTTTTCTCTTTTTTCCCACTTTTCCCACAAATTGAGAATTTATCCCCCACTCCCCCACAGGGATTTTTTTGGGGGGGAATTACACAATTCCCAGTTTTGAGAAAATCAGGAATTTTTTCTTGAAATTCTTTTAAAATCTCCAAATTTTAATTGAAGTTTTAAAAATTGAATATAAATATCTAAAATATTTTAAAATTCTCTTTTTTTTCTCCTCATTTCTCAGTTCCCAGCGCTGCTCCTCGCAACGTTTCCTTGGAAGTGGTGAATTCCAGGGTGAGTCATTCCCAAATTTCCTTTTTTAACCCTCTCAAATATCCAAATTCATTCCCAAATTTCCCTCCCAAAAATCCTAATAAACCTCAAAAAAATTCTCAAAAAAAAATTCTTAAAACTTCCAAAAAATTCCCCTCAAAATCCCAAAAAAACCTTAAAAAATTCTCAAAAATTCCCAAAAATTTCCCCCCAAAATCCCCCAAAAGTTCCCCCCAGAATTCCACTGAAAATCCCTTAAAAGTCCTAAAACATTCCCCAAAAAATTCTTCCCAAATTCCCCCAAAATTCCTAAAAAATTCCCCCAAAAGAATCCCAAAAAAAGCCTCAAAAAACTCTCAGAAGTTTCCTAAAGATTCTTAAGACTCCTAAAAATTCCTAAAAATTCCCCCAAAATCCCCCAAAAATTCTGCATAAAATTTCCCATAAATTTCCCAGAAAATTTCCGAAAAATTATCAAAAACTCTTGAAAAACCCCAAAATTATTTTCAAAAATGCCCTAAAATATAAAAAAAATATATCCAGAAAAAAACCCAGAAAAAAATTTAAAAATCCCCAAAATTTCCATAAAATTTCCCAGAAAATTCCCATAAAATTCCAAAAAATTCCCCAAAAATTCTCAAAAAACCTTGAAAAACCCCAAAATTTCTTCCAAAAATTCCCTAAAAAAATCCAGGGAAAAACCCAGAAAAAAACTTTCAAAATCCCCAAAATTCTGCATAAAATTTCCCATAAAGTTCCCCAAAAATTTCCCCAAAATTACCAAAAAACCTTAAAAAAATCCCAAAATTTTTTCAAAAATTCCCTAAAAAAATAATAAAAAAAAATCCAGGAAAAAACACAGAAAAAATTTAAAAATCCCAAAAATTCTGCATAAGATTTTTTCATAAAATTCAAAATGAATTCACCAAAAATTATTGAAAAACTTTGAAAAATCCCAAAATTTTTTCAAAAATTCCCTAAAAAAATAATAAAAAAAAATCCAGGAAGAAACACAAAAAAATTTTAAAAAAAACCCCAAAATTCTGCATTAAATTTCCCATAAAATTCCAAAAAAATTCCCAAAAAACTCACCCAAAGTTATCAAAAGCTCTTGAAAAATCCCAAAATTTCTTCCAAAAATTCCCTAAAAAAATCCAGGGAAAAATCCAGAAAAAAACTTTAAAAATCCCCAAAATTCTGCATAAAATTTCCCATAAAATTCACATAAAATTCCCAAAAAATTTGCCCTAAATTCTCAAAAACCCTTGAAAAATCCCAAAATTTCTTCCAAAAATTCCCTAAAAAATCTAGAAAAAAAATGCAGAAAAAAATTTTAAAAATCCCCAAAGTTCTGCATAAAATTCCCAGAAAATTCCCAAAAAATTCCCCCCAAAAAATTCTCAAAAAACCTTGAAAAATCCCAAAATTTCTTCCAAGAATTCCCAAAAAAATCCAAAGAAAATTCAGAAAAAAATAATAAAAATCCCCAAAATTCTGCATAAAATTTCCCATAAAGTTCCCCAAAAATTTCTCCAAAATTACCAAAAAACCTTAAAAAAATCCCAAAATTTTTTCAAAAATTCACTAAAAAAATAATAAAAAAAAATCCAGGAAAAACACAGAAAAAATTTAAAAACCCCAAAAATTCTGCATAAGATTTCCCATAAAATTCAAAATAAATTCACCAAAAATTATTGAAAAACTTTGAAAAATCCCAAAATTTTTTCAAAAATTCCCTAAAAAAATAATAAAAAAAACCCAGGAAGAAACACAGAAAAAATTTAAAAATCCCAAAAATTCTGCATTAAATTTCCCATAAAATTCCAAAAAAATTCCCAAAAAACTCACCCAAAGTTATCAAAAGCTCTTGAAAAATCCCAAAATTTCTTCCAAAAATTCCCTAAAAAAATCCAGGGAAAAACCCAGAAAAAAACTTTAAAAATCCCCAAAATTTTGCATAAAATTTCCCATAAAATTCACATAAAATTCCAAAAAATTCCCAAAAAATTCTCAAAAAACCTTGAAAAATCCCAAAATTTCTTCCAAAAATTCCCTAAAAATCTAGAAAAAAAATCGAGAAAAAAATTTAAAAAATCCCCAAAGTTCTGCATAAAATTTCCAGAAAATTCCCCAAAAATTCCAAAAAAATTCTCAAAAACCCTTAAAAAAATCCCAAAATTTCTTCCAAAAATTCCCAAAAAAATCCAAAGAAAATCCAGAAAAAAATCATAAAAATCCCCAAAATTCTGCATAAAATTTCCCATAAAATTCCCAAAAAATTCCAAAAAAAATTCTCAAAAAACCTTGAAAAATCCCAAAATTTCTTCCAAAAATTCCCAAAAAATTCCAAAAAAAATTCAGAAAAAAATCATAAAAATCCCCAAAATTCTGCATAAAATTTCCCATAAAATTCCCCAAAAATTCCCAAAAAATTCCCAAAAATTCCCATTTTTCCAGAGCATCAAGGTGAGCTGGTTGCCTCCTCCTCCTGGAACTCAGAACGGATTCCTGACCGGATACAAAATCCGCCATCGGAAAACTTCCCGCCGAGGAGAGACGGAAACGTTGGAACCCAACAACCTCTGGTACCTCGTCACAGGTCAGAGATTTCCCTGGAATTCGAGGGTAAAAATTCCCAGAATTTGAGGGGAAAATTCCCAAAATTTTAGGGGAAAATTCCCAAAATTTTAGCGGAAAAGTCCTGGATTTTGAGGTGAAAACTCCCAAAATTCAAAGTGAAAATTCCCAGAATTTGAGGAATAAATTCCCAGAATTTGAGGTGAAAAATCCCAGGTTTTGAGGGGAAAATTCCCAAAATTTGAGGTAAAAATTCCCAGAGTTTGAGGGGGAAATTCCCAGAATTTGAGGGGAAAATTCCCAGAATTTGAGGGGGAAATTCCTGGAATTAGATGGAAAAATTCCCAGATTCTGAAGGGAAAATTCCTGGAATTTGAGAGGAAAATTCCCAGAGTTTAGGTAAAAAATCCCAGAATTTGAGGAGAAAAATCCTGGAATTTGAGGTAAAAATTCCCAGAATTTGAGATGAAAATTCCCAGAATTTGGAGTGGAATTTCCTGGAATTTGAGGTGAAAATTCCTGAAATTTGAGGTGAAAAATCCCAGAATTTAAGGGGGAATTTCCTGGAATTTGAGGTGGAAATTCTTCAAATTAGAGGAGAAAATTCCCAGAATTTTAAGTAAAAATTTCTAGATTCTGAGAGAAAAATTCCTGGAATTTGAGAGGAAATTTCCCAGAATTTGAGGGGGAATTGCTTGGAATTAGATGGAAAAAATTCCCAGAATTTGAGATGAAAATCCCCAGATTTTAAGGGGAAAATTCCAGGAATTTGAGGGAGAATTCCTTGAATTTGAGGTAAAAATTCCCAGAATTTAGGGAGGGATATCCTGGAATTTAAGGTGAAAAATTCCCAGAATTTGAGGTGAAAATTCCCAAAATTTTAGGGGAAAATTCCCAGAAGTTTAGGGGAAAAATCCTGGATTTTGAGGCGAAAACTCCCAAAATTCAAAGTGAAAATTCCCAGAATTTGAGGTGAAAAGCTCCAGAATATGAGGTAAAAATCCCAGAATTTGAGGAATAAATTCCCAGAATTTGAGGTGAAAAATCCCAGATTTTGAGGTGAAAATTCCCAGAATTTAGGGAGGGATATCCTGGCAGTTGAGGTAAAAATTCCCAGAATTTGAGGTGAAAATTTACAGAATTTGGGGTAGAATTTTCTGGAATTAGGGGTGAAAATTCCCAGATTCTGAGGGGAGAATTCCTGGAATTTGAGGTAAAAATTCCCAGATTTTGAGGCAAAAAATCCTGAAATTTGAGGTAAAAAGCCCCATAATTTGAGATGAAAAATCCTGGAATTTGAGAGGAAATTTTCTGAAATTTGAGGGGGAAATTCCCAGAATTTGAAGTAAAAATTCCATGATTTTGAGGTAAAAATTCCCATAATTTGAGGTAAAAATTCCTGGAATTTTAGGGGAAAAATCCTGGAATTTGAGATGGAATTCCCCAGAATTCCAAACAAAATTTTGCTGAATTTTAAACCGAAATTCACCTTAAAAATTCCCGCCAAAAAAACCCCAAAACCCCCAAATTTCCCTTTTAAAACCTTCTCAATCCCAAATTTCTCATTCCTAATCCCAAAATTCCCGTTTTTTTCATGGATAGGTTTGGAAAAGGGAAGCCATTACAGTTTCCAGGTTGCTGCCATGACTGTCAACGGAACGGGGCCGCCCTCGGAATGGATCGGAGCCGAAACGCCTCAGAACGATTTGGACGGTAAAAAATAAACATTTCCCGCCAAAAATTTCCTCATATCAAGAGTTTTTTCCCCCATTTTTTTTCCCCAATTTTGCCTCATTTTTTCCCATTTTTGTCCCATTTTTTCACAATTTTTTCCCTTTTTTTTCCCATTTTTCTCCCATTTTCCTCCAGTTTTTTCCCATTTTTTCCCATTTTTTTCTCACTTTTTTCCTATTTTTTCCCATATTTCCCCCATTTTCCCCATTTGTCCCCATTTTTCCCTTTTTCTCCATTTTTTCTCAATTTTTCTACTTTTTTCCCATTTTTTTCCCATTTTTTCCCATTTTTTCTCCCATTTTTCTCCCATTTTTCTCCCATTTTTTTCCCATTTTTTCCCAATTTTTTTCCCATTTTTCCCCCATTTTTTCCCCATTTTCCTCCATTTGTTTCCCAAAATTTTCCTGATTTTTTTCCATTTCTTCCCCATTTTTCTCCCATTTTTTCCAATTTTTTCCTGGAGTTTTTCCCATTTTTCCCCAGATTTTTTCCCATTTTTTTCTGAATTTTTTCCCATTTTCCCTCATTTTTCCCCATTTTTTCCCAGAACTTTTTCCCATTTCTCGCCAATTTTTTCCCATCTTTTTCCCCATTTTTTCTTATTTTTTCCTGGATTTCTTCCCATTTTTCTCCCATTTTTTCCCAATTTTTTTCCCATTTTTTCCCATTTTTCCCCATTTTTTTCCAATTTTTTTCCCATTTTTCCCCCATTTTTTCCCTTTTTTTTTCTACTTTTCTCCATTTTCTCCCATTTTTCCTGATTTTTTCCCATTTTTTTCCCCATTTTTTTCCCCATTTTCCCCCATTTTTTCCCCAATTTTTCTGAATTTTTTCCCATTTTCCCTCATTTTCTCCCCATTTTTCCCTGAATTTTTTCCCATTTGTCCCCATTTTTTCCCATTTTCTTCCCATTTTTTCCCGAATTTTTTTCCATTTATTTCCATTTTTCTCCCCAAATTTTCTCCCCGATTTTTTCCCATTTTTCTCCCATTTTCCCCCAAATTTTTTCCCTGTTTTTTTCCCATTTTTTTTCTATTTTCCCCCATTTTTTCCCCAATTTTTTCAGAATTTTTTTTCCATTTCCCCTCATTTTTCCCCATTCTTCCCCATTTTCTCCCCATTTTTCCCCAAATTTTTTCCTATTTTCTCCCCATTTTTTTCTGAATTTTCTTCCTTTTTTTTTTTTTCATTTTTCCCCATTTTTTCCAATTTTTTCCTGGATTTTTTCCCATTTTTCTCCCATCTTTCCCCCATTTTTTCCCGAATTTTTTTCTCATTTTTTCCCAAATTTCCTCATTTTTCTCCCATTTTTTTTCTCCATTTGCCCTCAATTTTTTTCCCCCACTTTTTCCATTTTCCCCATTTTCCCCCCATTTTTCCCCATTTCTCTCCATTTTTACCCAATTTTTCCCATTTTTTCCATTTTTTCCCCATTTTTTTCTGAATTTTTCCCAATTTTCCCCCATTTTCTTCCCATTTTTTCACAATTTTTTCCCATTATTTTCCATTTTTTCTCAATTTTTCTCCATTTTTCCCTTTTTTTCCTGAATTTTTCCCATGTTCCCATTTTTCCCATTTTTTCCCAATTTTCCCCCAATTTTCCCTCATTCTTTTCCGAGTTTTTTCCTCATTTTTTCCCCATTTTTCCTTGAATTTTTTTCCCATTTTTTTCCATTTTCCCCCCATTTTTTCCAATTTTTTCCTGGATTTTTTCCCATTTTTCTCCCATCTTTCCCCCATTTTTTTCCCATTTTTTTTTCTCATTTTTTCCCAAATTTCCTCATTTTTCTCCCATTTTTTTCTCCATTTTTCCCATTTTTTATCCCCATTTTCTTCCCATTTTTTTTCATATTTTTCTCCCATTCTTCTCCCATTTTTCCCATTTTTTCCAGGAAAAAAGAAAAGAAAAATGGGGAAAAGATTGGGAATAAATGGAAAAAAAAAGGGGAGAAAAATTGGGGAAATTTAAGGAAAAATTGAGGAAAAATTGGGGGAAAATCAGGGAAAAATTGGTGGAAAATTGAGATTAAAAAGGGGAAAAAATAAGGAAAAATCTGGATAAAAATGGGAAAAATTTGAGAAAAAATGGGAAAAAAGGGGGAAAATGGATGAAAATTTGGGGAAATTGGGAAAAAAATAAAAATGGGAAAAAAATTGGGAAAAGTGGGAGAAATTTTGGGGAAAGTCTGGAAAAAATGTGCAAAGAATTGGGGTAAAAAATTAGGGAAAAATGAGGGGAAAATTCAGAAAAAATGGTGGAAAAATTAGGAAAAATGGGGAAAATTTGGGAAAAAATGGGGGAAAATTGGGAAAAATCTGGAGAAAATTGGGGAAAAAATCTTGAATTAAAATGGGGGAAAATTGGGAAAAAATAAGGGAAAATGGGGGAAAAATTAGGAAAAAAATGGGAAAAATTTGGGGAAAAAATGGGGAAAAATTGGGAAAAATCTGGAGAAAATTGGGATAAAAATCTGGGTTAAAATGGGGAAGAATTGGGAAAAAATCAGGGAAAAATTGAGGAAAAATTAGGAAAAAATGGGGAAAATTTAGGAAAAAATGGGGAAAAATTGGGAAAAACCTGGAGAAAATTGGGAAAAAAATCTTGAATTAAAATGGGGGAAAATTGGGGAAAAAATCAGGGAAAAATTGAGGAAAAATTAGGAAAAAATGGGGGAAATTTTTCGAAAAAATGGGGGAAAATTGGGAAAAACCTGGAGAAAATTGGGGAAAAAAATCTTGAATTAAAATGGGGGAAAATTGGGAAAAAATAAGGGAAAATGGGGGAAAAATTAGGAAAAAAATGGGGAAAATTTGGGGAAAAAATGGGGAAAAATTGGGAAAAATCTGGAGAAAATTTGGGGAAAAAATCTGGATTAAAATGGGGAAAAATTGGGAAAAAATGGGGGAAAAATCAGAAAAAAATGGGGAAAAATCAGAAAAAAATGGGGAAAAATTCAATTTTTGCCCGATTTTCACAATTTTTTTTTTCATTTTTCCCCAAAAATTCCAGAGTCCCAAGTTCCTGACCAGCCCAGCTCCCTCCACGTTCAAGGGAGAAATTAGGAAAAAATGGGGGAAAAAATCAGGAAAAAAATTTGAGAAATTGATGGGAAAAAGGATCAAAAAAATGGGGAAAAAAATGAGGGAAAAATTTGGGAGAAAATTTGTGGAAAATCTGGTTAAAAATTGGGAAAAAATTGGGAAAAATTAGGGAAAATTAGGGAAAAATGGGGAAAAATAAAGGAAAAATGGGGAAAATTTTGGGAAAAATGGGGGAAAATTGAGAAAAATCTGAAGAAAATTTGCAAAAAAATCTGGATTAAAATGGGGAAAATTTGGGATGAAATAAGGGGAAAATGGGGGGGAAATTAGGGAAAATTTGGTGAGATTTTGGGGAAGATGGGGAAAAATTGGGAAAAATCTGGAGAAAATTTGGGGAAAAATCTGGATAAAAATGGGAAAAAAACAGGGAAAAATGGGAAAAATCAGAAAAAAAATTGGGAAAAACCAGAAAAAAATGGGGAAAAATCCAATTTTTGGCTGATTTTCACCATTTTTTTTTCATTTCTCCCATTTTTTTCCCCAAAAATTCCAGAATCTCAAGTTCCTGAGCAACCCAGCTCCCTCCACGTTCAATGGAGAAATTAGGAAAAAATGGGGGAAAAAATCAGGAAAAAATTTGGAAATTGGTGGAAAAATTTGGGAAATGGGAGAAAATTTGTGGAAAATCTGGTTAAAAATTGGGAAAAAATTAGGAAAAATGATGGAAAATTAGGGAAAATGGGGAAGAAAAATTAGGAAAAAATTTGGGAAAAATTGGGAAAAATCAGGAGAAAATTGAGGAAAAAATCTGGATTAAAATGGGGAAAAATTGGGAAAAAATAAGGGAAAAATGGAGAAAAAATTAGGGAAAAATGGGTGAGATTTTGGGTAAAATGGGGGAAAATTGGTAAAAATCTGGAGAAAATTTGGGGTAAAGTCTGGATAAAAATGGGGAAAAATCAGGGAAAAATGGGGGAAAAATCAAAAAAAATGGGGAAAAATCAGAAAAAAATGGGGAAAAACTCAATTTTTGGCTGATTTTCACCATTTTTTTTTCATTTCTCCCATTTTTTCCCCAAAAATTCCAGAATCCCAAGTTCCTGACCAGCCCAGCTCCCTCCACGTTCGTCCTCTGGCCACTGGAATCGTGATGAGTTGGACTCCTCCTCTCAATCCCAACGTTCTCATCCGGGGATTCCTCATCGGTTACGGAGTCGGGAGCCCCTACGCCGACACCGTCAGGGTGGACAGCAGGCAGCGCTTCTACTCCATCCAAAATTTGGGTGAGTCCTGATTTTTTCCCATGGAAAAATATTCCCAATTTCTCCTGGTTTTTTTCCAAATTTTTTCTGATTTTTTTTACATTTTTCCTGATTTTTTCCCCATTTTTTTCTGTTTTTTTCCCATTTTTTTCTGGTTTTTTCCCATTTTTTCTGATTTTTTCCCCATTTTTTTCTGATTTTTTCCCCATTTTTTTCCATTTTTTTCTGATTTTTTTCCCTTGTTTTTTGATTTTTTCCCCCATTTTTTTTCTGATTTTTTCAATTTTTTTTCTGTTTTTTCCCATTTTTCTGATTTTTTCCCATTTTTTCTGTTTCTTTTAATTTTTCTCTGATTTTTTCTGATTTTCTCCCATTTTTTATGATTTTTTCCCATTTTTTTCTGATTTTTTCTGATTTTTTTCTGATTTTTTTCCAATTTTTTCTGGTTTTATTCCCCATTTTTTTCTGATTTTTTTCCCATTTTTATCTGATTTTTTTCCCCAATTTTTTCTGATTTTTTCCCCATTTTTTCCTGATTTTTTCCCCATTTTTTCCTGATTTTTTTCCCATTTTTTTCTGATTTTTTCCCGCATTTTTTCTGATTTTTTCTGATTTTTATTCCATTTTTTTTCTGGTTTTATTCCCATTTTTTCTGTTTTTTTCCCCATTTTTTCTGTTTTTTTTTCCCTTTTTTTCTGTTTTTTTTCTTTTTTTTTTCCCCATTTTTTTCTGGTTTTTTCCATTTTTTTTCTGTTTTTTTCTGTTTTTCTTTCCATTTTTTCTGATTTTTTTCCCTTTTTTTCCCCATTTTAAAATAATTTTTTAATAATTTTTGCCCCTTTTTTCATCATTTTTCCTGATTTTATTCCCCAGTTTTACCCCCATTTTTTTTTTTTTTTTCCTATTTTTTCTGGTTTTCTTCCCAATTTTTTCCTCATTTTTTTACATATTTTGGTCCCATTTTTCCTCATTTTTCTCAAAATTTTCCTCCCATTCTTCCCCCATTTTTTCACATTTTTCCCTCTATTTCTCAGATTTTTCCCCCATTTTTTCAAAACTTTTCCCTCATTTTTCTTATTTTTTCCTCTTTTTTTCCCCGCTTTTTCCCATCTTTTAAAATTTTTTTCCCCATTTTCCCCCAATTTTTTCCCCATTTTCCCCCAATTTTTCCCCAATTTTCCCCAAATTTTCCCCCAATTTTATCCCAATTTTCCCCCAATTTTTTTCCAATTTTCCACAATTTTTTCCACAATTTTTCCACAATTTCCCCCCAATTTTCCCCAATTTTTTTCCCAGTTTTTACCCAATTATCCCCAAATTTTCCCTCAATTGTTACCCAACTTTATCCCAATTTTCCCCCAATTTTCCCCCAATTTTTTTCCAATTTTCCCCAATTTTTTCCACAATTTTCCCCCAATTTTTCCCCAGTTATCCCAAATTTCCCCCCAATTTTCCCCCCAATTTTCCCCAATTTTTTCTCAATTCTTCTCCAATTTTATCCCAATTTTCCCCAATTTTTTTCCCATTTTTTTCCCATTTTTTTCCCAATTTTTTCCCAATTTTTCCCCCAATTTTTCCCCAATTTTTTTCAAACTTTCCCAAATTTTTTCCCAATTTTTTCCCCATTTTATCCCAATTTTCCCCCAATTTTCCCAATTTTATCCCAATTTTACCCCAATTTTCCCCCAATTTTTTCCCAATTTTTTCCCAATTTTTCCCAATTTTATCCGAATTTTTCCCAATTTTCCCCAATTTTTTCTCAATTTTTCCCCAATTTTCCCCCATTTTTTTCCCAATTTCCCCTCAATTTTCCCTCAATTTTTTTCCCAGTTTTTACCCAATTTTCCCCCAATTTTCCCCAACTTTATCCCAATTTTTTCCCAATTTTTTCCCATTTTTATCCCAATTTTTCCCAATTTCCCCAATTTTTTCCCATTTTTTTACGCAAATTTTCTCCCAATTTTCCTCCAATTTTTTCTTAATTTTTTCCCAATTTCTCCCAATTTTCCCCCAATTTTTTCTCAATTTTTCCCCAATTTCCTCCCAATTTTTTCCCAATTTTTTCCCATTTTTATCCCAATTTTATCCCAATTTTTCCCAATTTTCCCCCATTTTTTCCCCAATTTTCTCCAATTTTTTTCCCAAATTTTTCCCCAGTTTTCCCTCAATTTTTTCCCAATTTTCCCCCAATCTTCCCCCAATTTTTCCCAATTTTCTCAGAATTTTACCCCAATTTTTCCTTAACTTTTTTCCAATTTTCCCAAACTTTTTCCCCAATTTTTCCCCCAATTTTCCTCAAATTTTCACCTCAATTTCCCCTAATTTTCCCAAATTTTTTCCCCATTTTCCCCCAATTTTTTCCCAATTTTCCCCCAATTTTCCCCAATTTTATCCCAATTTTTCCTTAACTTTTTCCTAACTTTCCTCAACTTTTCCCCCAATTTTCCCCAATTTATTCTCAATTTTTCTATAATTTTATCCCAATTTTCCCCCATTTTTTCTCATTTTTTTCCCAATTTTTTCCCAATTTTCCCACAATTTTCCCACAATTTTCCCCAACTTTATCCCAACTTTATCCCAACTTTATCCCGATTTTTTCCCCCAATTTTTTCCAATTTTTTCCCATTTTTATCCCAATTTTTCCCAATTTCCCCAATTTTTTCCCAATTTTTTAACGCAAATTTTCCCCCAATTTTCCTCCAATTTTCTCTTAATTTTTTCCCAATTTCTCCCAGTTTTCCCCCAATTTTTTGTCAAATTTTCCCCAATTTTTTCCCGATTTTTCCCCATTTTTTCCCAATTTTTCCCCAATTTTTCCCAATTTTTCCCCCAATTTTCCTCCAACTTTTTCTTAATTTTTTCCCAATTTCTCCCAGTTTTCCCCCAATTTTCCCCCAATTTTTTGTCAATTTTCCCCAATTTTTTCCCAATTTTTCCCAAATTTTCCCCAATTTCCCCCCCAATTTTTTCTTAATTTTTTCCTAATTTATCCCAATTTTTTCCCAATTTTTTCTCAATTTTTCCCCAATTTCCCCCCAATTTTCCCCCAATTTTTCCCCCATTTTTCCCCAATTTTTTCCCAATTTTCCCCATCTTTATCCCAATTTTTCCCCAATTTCCCCCCAATTTTTCCCAATTTTCCCTCAATTTTCCCCAATTTTTTTCCCAGTTTTTACCCAATTTTCCCCCAATTTTTCCCTTATTTTTTCTCAGTTTTTCCCCAACTTTATCCCAATTTTCCCCCAATTTTTCCCCCAATTTTTTCCCATTTTTATCCCAATTTTTCCCAATTTCCCCAATTTTTTCCCATTTTTTTACGCAAATTTTCTCCCAAATTTCCTCCAATTTTTTCTTAATTTTTTCCCAATTTCTCCCAATTTCCCCCAATTTCCCCCAATTTTTTGTCAATTTTTCCCCAATTTCCCCCCAATTTTTTCCCAATTTTTTTCCATTTTTATCCCAATTTTATCCCAATTTTTCCCAATTTTCCCCCATTTTTTCCCCAATTTTCTCCAATTTTTTTCCCAAATTTTTCCCCAGTTTTCCCCCAATTTTTTCCCAATTTTCCCCCAATTTTCCCCAATTTTATCCCAATTTTTCCTTAACTTTTTCCTAACTTTCCCCAACTTTTCCCCCAATTTTCTCCAATTTATTCTCAATTTTTCTATAATTTTATCCCAATTTTCCCCGATTTTTTTCCCATTTTTTTCCCAATTTTTTCCCAATTTTACCCCAATTTTCCCCCAATTTTTCCCCAATTTTCCCCCATTTTTTCCCCAATTTTCCCTCAATTTTCCCCAATTTTTTTCCCAGTTTTTACCCAATTTTCCCCAAATTTTCCCCAACTTTATCCCAATTTTTCCCCAATTTCCCCCCAATTTTTTCCTAATTTTTTCCCATTTTTATCCCAATTTTCCTCCAATTTTTTCCCAATTTTCCCCCATTTTTTCCCAATTTTTTCCCATTTTTTTCCCAATTTTCCCAAATTTTTCCCCAATTTTTTCCCAATTTTCCCAAATTTTTCCTCCAACTTTATCCCAATTTTTCCCCAATTTCCCTCCAATTTTTCCCCAATTTTCCTCCAATTTTACCCAATTTTCCTCCAATTTTACCCAATTTTCCCCCATTTTTTCCCCAATTTTCCCTCAATTTTCCCTCATTTTTTTTTCCAGTTTTTACCCAATTTTCCCCCAATTTTCTCCAACTTTATTCCAACTTTATCCCGATTTTTTCCCCCAATTTTTTCCCAATTTTTTCCCATTTTTTTCCCAATTTTTCCCAATTTCCCCAATTTTTTCCTAATTTTTTACGCAAATTTTTCCCCAATTTTCCCCAATTTTTTCCCATTTTTTCCCCAATTTTTTCCCAATTTCTCCCAATTTCCCCCCAATTTTTTCCCATTTTTTTTCCCATTTTTATCCCAATTTTATCCCAATTTTTCCCAATTTTTCCCCCAATTTTCCTCCAACTTTTTCTTAATTTTTTCCCAATTTCTCCCAGTTTTCCCCCTATTTTCCCCCAATTTTCCCCCAATTTTTTGTCAATTTTCCCCAATTTTTTCCCAATTTTCCCAAATTTTCCCCAATTTTTCCCCCAATTTTTCTCCGATTTTTTCCCAATTTTTTCCCAATTTTCCCCCAATTTTTCCCCCATTTTTCCCCAATTTTTTGTCAATTTTTCCCCATCTTTATCCCAATTTTTCCCCGATTTCCCCCAAATTTTTTCCCAATTTTCCCTCAATTTTCTCCAATTTTTTTTCCAGTTTTTACCCAATTTTCCCCCAATTTTCCCCCAATTTTTCCCTAATTTTTTCCCCATTTTTATCCCTATTTTCCCCCAATTTTTTCCCTTTTTTTTCCAAATTTTTCGCCAATTTTTTCCACAATTTATTCTCAATTTTCCCCCAATTTTATCCCAATTTTCCCCCAACTTTTCCCAATTTTTCCCAATTTTCCCCCTATTATTCCAAATTTTCCCCCAATTTTCTCCAATTTTTCCCAATTTTTCCCCAATTTCTCCCCAAATTTTTCCCAATTTTTCCCCAATTTTTCCCCAACTTTATCTTAATTTTTCCCCAATTCCCCCCAATTTTTTCCTAGTTATTTCCCATTTTTATCCCAATTTTTCCCAATTTTTGCCAATTTTTCCCCCATTTTTTTCCCAATTTTTGCCAATTTTTTCCCAAATTTTCCCCCCAATTTTTTCCCAATTTTTTCTCAATTTTCCCCATTTTTTCTCCAATTTTATCCCAATTTTTCCCCAATTTCCCCTCCATTTTTCCCACTTTTCCAAGCCTTCTTAATCCCGTTTTTTTTGGGAATTTTCTCTCATTCCAGAGCCCAATTCCCATTACGTCATTTCCCTGAAAGCTTTCAACAACGCCGGAGAGGGAATCCCGCTCTACGAGAGCGCCACCACCAGGGCTGCAGGTGGGAATTCCGGGAATTCTGGGAATCCTGGGAATCCTGGGAAGTGTGGGAATGGGGGGGGGGAAATTGGGAAAAATTGGGGAAAAATTGGGAAAAAATTGGGAAAAAATTGGGTTAAAAATGGGAAAAATTGGGGGAAAATTGGGAAAAATTTGGGATAAAATTGGGGAAAAATTGGGAAAATTTGGGAAAAAAATTGGGGAAAAATTGGGGAAAATTGGGAAAAAAATTGGGGAAAAATTGGGGAAAATTTAAGAAAAAATTAGGAAAAAATGGAGGAAATTGGGGGAATTCTGCTCTAGGAGAGCGCCACCACCAGGGCTGCAGGTGGGAATTCCGGGAATTCTGGGAATTCTGGGAATCCTGGGAAGTGTGGGAATGAGGGAGGGAAAATTGGGGAAAAAATTTGGGAAAAATTGGGTGAAAATTGGGATAAAATTGGAAAAAATTTGGGTTAAAAATGGGAAAAATTGGGGGAAAAAATTGGGAAAATTTGGGAAAAAAATTGGGGAAAATTGGGGGAAAGATTGGGAAAAAAATTGGGGGAAAATAGAGAAAATTGGGGGAATTAAAGTAAAATTTGGGATAAAATGGGGAAAAAATGGAGAAAATTGGGGAAAATTTGGGAAAAAAATTGGAAAAAAATTGGGGGAAATTGAAAAAATTGGGGAAAAAATTGTGAAAGAATTAAGAAAATTGGGATAAAATTAGGGAAAAATAAGGAATAAAATGGGAAAATTTTGGGAAAATTTGGGATAAAATTTGGGGAAAAATGAAGAAACTTGGGGAAAATTTGGTGGAAAAATTGGGGAAAATTGGGATAAAATTTGGGAAAAAATTGGAAAAATTTCGGGGAAATTTAAGGAAAATTGGGAAAAAATTGGGGGAAAAATTTGGAAAAAAATTGGAAAAAATTTGGGTTAAAAATGGGAAAAATTGGGGGAAAAAATTGGGAAAAATTTGGGATAAAATTGGGGACAAATTTGGGATAAAATTGGGGAAAAATTGGGAAAATTTGGGGAAAAAATTGGGAAAAAATTGGGGAAAAAGTGGGAAAATTTGGGAAAAAATTAGGAAAAAATGGAGGAAATTGGGGGAATTCTGCTCTAGGAGAGCGCCACCACCAGGGCTGCAGGTGGGAATTCTGGGAATTCTGGGAATTCTGGGAATCCTGGGAAGTGTGGGAATGGG
Organism: Poecile atricapillus; assembly: GCF_030490865.1. NCBI lineage: Eukaryota > Metazoa > Chordata > Aves > Passeriformes > Paridae > Poecile > Poecile atricapillus. The sequence continues at coordinate 144,188,158 of NC_081289.1, read as the reverse complement.
GGAGGGAAAATTGGGAAAAAAAATGGGGAAAAATTGGAAAAAATTTGGGTTAAAAATGGGAAAAATTGGGGGAAAAATTTGGGATAAAATTGGGAAAAATTTGGGATAAAATTGGGGAAAAATTGGGAAAATTTGGGAAAAAATTGGGAAAACTTGGGAAAAAATTGGGAAAAGTTTGGGATAAAATTAAGGAAAAATTTGGGATAAAATTGGGGAAAAATTGGGAAACTTTGGGAAAAAAATTGGGAAGAAAACTGGGGAAAAATTGGGGAAAATTGGAGAAAAAAATTGGGAAAAAAATTGGGGAAAAATTGGGAAAATTTGGGAAAAAATTAGGAAAAAATGGAGGAAATTGAGGGAATTCTGATCTACGAGAGCGCCACCACCAGGGCTGCGGGTGGGAATTCTGGGAATTCTGGGAATTCTGGGAAGTGTGGGAATGGGCGTGGGAAATTGGGGAAAAAATTTGGGAAAAATTGGGGGAAAATTGGGAAAAAATAGAGAAAATTGGGATAAAATTAGGGGAAAATAGGGAATAAAATGAGAAAAATTTGGGAAAATTTGGGATAAAATTTGTGGAAAAATGAAGAAAATTGGGGAAAATTTGGGGGAAAAATTGGGGAAAATCGGGATAAAATTTGGGAAAAAATTGGAAAAAAATGGGGGAAATTTAAGGAAAATTGGAGAAAAAATTGTGAAAAAATGGAGAAAATTGGGATAAAATTAGGGAAAAAGTTTGGATAAAATTGGGAAAAAATAGGAAAAACTTGGGAAAATTTCAGATAAAATTGGGGGAAAAATTGGAAATAAATTTGGGGAAAAAAAAAGAAAATTGGGGAAAAATTAAAGGAAAATTTGGGAGAAAATTGGGGAGAAAATTGGGGAAAAATTGGGGAAAAAATTGGGATAAAATTGGGGGAAAATTGGGAAAAAATGAGAAAAAATTGAGGCAGAAATTGGGAAAAAAATGGGAAAATATTTGGGGAAAATTGAGGCAAAAATTGGGAAAAAATGGCAGAAAATTTGGGAGAAGATTTGGGAGAAAATTAAGGGAAATTGGGAAATAATTGGGATAAAATTGTGAATAATTTGGGAATAAATTGGGGAAAATTTGGGAAAAAATTGGGGAAAAATTGGAAAACTTGGGGAGAAATTAAAGGAAAAAATTGAGAAAATTAGGGGAAAATTTGGGAGAAAATTGGGGAAATTGGAGGAAAAATTTGGATTGAATTGGGGAAAATTGGGGGGAAAAAGGGAGAAAATTGGGGAAAAATCTTGAAAAAATTGAGAAAAAAAGGGTAACAATTGGGGAGAAATTGGGGGGAAAATGAGAAAAAAATTGGGAAAAAATGGAGAAAATTGGGGGAAATTAAAGGAAAATTTGGGGGAAAATTTGGCAAAAATTGTGAAAAAATTGAGAAAATTGGGTTAAAAATTGGGATAAAATTGGGGAAAAATTGGGGGAAAAATGGGAAAAAATTGAGGGAAAAATTGGGAAAAAAATTGGAATAAATTCGGGAAAATTGGGTAAAAAATTGGCAAAAAAATGGAGAAAGTTGGGGAAAATTTTGGAAAAAACTGGAAAAAAATTGGGGGAATTTAAGGAAAACTGGGGGAAAATTGGGAAAAAAATGGTGATAAAATGGAGAAAATTGGGATAAAATTGGGGGAAAAATTCGGGAGAAAATTGGAAAAAAATTGGGAAAAAATGGGAAAAAACAGGGAAAATATTTGGGGAACATTGGGGGGAAAATGGGCAAAACTTGGGATAAAAATGGGGGAAAATGGAGAAAAAATTGGGAATGAAATTGGAGGAAAAATGGGAGAAAATTGGGGAAAATTTGGGATAGAAATGGCAGAAAATTGGGAGGAGATTGGGGAAAAATGGGGAAAAAATGAGAAATAATTGGTGGAAAAATGAGGGAAAATTTTGGGGAAAATGAGGGAAAATTGGGGGAAAATTGAAGTTAAAAATGATGGAAAATTTCGGGAAAAAGAAGGAAAAAACAGGGAAAAAATTGAGAAAAAAATTGGGGAAATATTGAGGTGAAATCAATAAAAATAGAGGAAAAAAAAAGCTGGGAAAATTTTCACAGGAATTTTCAAAATTTCCAGATTTTTATTAATTCTTCTTTTTCTCTTCCTTTTTTTTTTTTTTTTTTTTTGCTTGTTTTTATTTCTGGATTTCCAATTTTTAATTCCTTTTTTCCCCATTTATTTTTCATTTCTTCCTGATTTTTTTTCCCCCTTTTTTTAAATAAATTATTTCCCCCCCTTTTTTTACTTTACTCCCATTTTATTCTCATTTCCCCCCCATTTTATTCCCATTTTTTATCCTCATTTCCCCCATTTTCCTCCCTTTTTATTCCCACTTTTCCCTCATTTTATTCCCATTTTTTCCCCATTTTTCCTCCACTGTTACCCCTTTTTATTCCCATTTTTCCCACAATTTTCCTCCACATTTTCCCCATTTTATTCCCAACTTTTTCTTCCTTTATTCCAAATTTTTTTCCCATTTTATTCCAATTTTTCCCTCTTTTTATTCCCATTTTTTACCCATTTTTTTCCAATTTTTCCCCCATTTTATTCCAAATTTTCCCCCTTCTTATTCCCATTTTATTCATATTTTATTCCCATTTTTATTCCCATTTCCCCTCCATTTTATTCCCATTTTCTTCCAATTTTTCCCCCATTTTATTCCCATTTTCCCCATTTTTCCCCCACTTTTTCCCCATTTTATTCCAAATTTTTATCCCAATTTTCCCCCATTTTTCCCCCTTTTTATTCCTATTTTATTCCCATTTTTCCCCATTTTCCCCCCATTTTATTCCCAATTTTTTCCCATTTTATTCCCATATTAATTCCCATTTTCCCCCAATTTTATTTCCATTTTATCCCTTTTTTTCCCATTTTATTCCCATTTTTCCCCCATTTTATTCCCATTTTATTCTCATTTTTCCTGAATTTTTCCTTCCTTTATTCCCATTTTTCCCCCACTTTTCCCCTCCTTTTATTCCAAATTTTCCCCATTTTTTTCCAATTTTTCCCCCTTTTTACTCACATTTTATCCCAATTTTTTCCCATTTTATTCCCATTTTTTACCCAATTTTCTCCCCTTTTTATCCCATTTTTTTCCTTTTTCCCCCCATTTTATTCCCATTTAATTCCAAATTCTTTTCCCATTTTTCCCCCATTTTATCCCCATTTTTCCCCCATTTTATTCCAAATTTTTTCCCCATTTTTTCCCTTTTATTCCCATTTTTTCCCCATTTTATTCCAAATCTTTTCCCCATTTTTTCCTCATTTCCCCCCATTTTATCCCAAATTTTCCCCAATTTTATTGCCATTTTCCCCCCATTTTATTCCAAATTTTTCCCTTTTTTTCCCAATTTTTTTCGCAATTTTTTCCCCATTTTATTCCCAATTTCCCCCCTTTTTATTCCCATTTTTCCCCTTTTTATTCCCATTTTATTCCCACTTTTCCTCTCATTTTATTTCCATTTTTTCCCCATTTTATCCCAAATTTTCTCCAATTTTATTCCCATTTTTCTCCATTTTTCCCAATTTTCCCCCCATTTTATTCCCATTTTTCCCCATTTTATTTCCATTTTATTCCCATTTTATTCCCATTTTTTCCACATTTTTCCTCCACTTTTCCCCTCATTTTATTCCCATTTTTCCCCCATTTTATCCAAAATTTTTCCCCATTTTATTTAATTTTTTCCCCCAATTTATTCCCATTTTATTCCCAATTTTCCCCCATTTTATTCTCATTTTATTCCAAATTTTCCCCCTTTTTATTCGCATTTTATTTCTATTTTTTTCCACTTTATTCACATTTTTCCTTCACTTTATTCCAAATTTTCCCCATTTTATTTCAAATTTTTCCAATTTTTCCCCCATTTTATTCCCATTTGATCCCAACTTTCCCCCATTTTATTCCCACTTTTCTCCCATTTTACTTCCATTTTATTCCCATTTTTCCACATTTTTCCTCCATTTTTCCCTTCATTTTATTCCAAATTTTTTCCCCATTTTTTCCCAATTTTTTCCCCATTTTATTCCAAATTTTCCCGATTTTATTCCCATTTTTCCCCCATTTTTTCCCCATTTTATTCCCATTTTATTCCCATTTTATTCCAAATTTTTTTCCCATTTTTTCCTTCATTTTCCCCCCATTTTTTTCCCCATTTTATTCCCAATTTTTCCCATTTTTTTCCCATTTATCCCAAATTTTTCCCCATTTTTATTCCCATTTTTCCCCCATTTTATTCCCATTTTCCCCCCTTTTTATTCCCAATTTATTCCCATTTTATTCCCATTTTATCCCATTTTATTCCCAATTTTCTCACACTTTTTCCCCTTTTTATTCCCATTTTTTCCCTTTTTTATTCCCATTTTTTTCCCATTTTATCCCAAATTTTTCCCCATTTTATCCCAATTTTCCCCCATTTTTCCCTCATTTTATTCCCATTTTTTTTCCCATTTTTTCCCCTTTTTCCCATTTTTCCCCAGACCCCTCCGACCCCTCGGAGCTGGAATTTTTCCCTTCCCTTTTCCCGACCTCATTCCCAGATTTTCCGTCTCCTCTCCTCCCTCCCGTTGGAATCCAGGCTCTTCCCCTTTCCCAGGATTCCGTCCGAGTTTCCTGGGCCGACAATTCCGGCCCCAGAATTCCCAAATTCCCGGAAAATTCCCAAATCCGTTTCTACACCGTTCGTTGGAGGAGCAGCTACCCCGGAAATTCCAAGTACAAGGTAAGAAATTCCTAAATTTTCCAAAATTTTCCCAAATTTTTCCAAGAAATTTCCCAATTATTGCGCATTTTTTCATCAATTCCTAAAAAAATTCCCAATTTTTTCCCAATTTTTTCCCAATTTTCTTGGAATTTTCCCATCAATTCCTGATTTTTTCCCATTTTCCTGGAATTTTCCCATCAATTCCCCAAAAAATTCCCAATTTTTTCTTGATTTTTCCTGGAATTTTCCCATCAATTCCCAAAAAATTCCTGATTTTTTCCCATCTTTCCTGGAATTTTTCCCATTAATTCCCAAAAAAATTCCCAATTTTTTCCCATTTTCCCTGGAATTTTCCCATCCATTCCCAATTTTTTCCCATTTTTCTAGGAATTTTCTCATCAATTCCTGATTTTTTCCCATTTTCCTGGAATTTTTCCCATTAATTCCCAAAAATTCCCAATTTTTCCCATTTTTTTTGGAATTTTTTCATCAATTCCTAAAAAAATTCCCAATTTTTTCTCAATTTTCCTGGAATTTTCCCATTAAGTCCCAAAAAGTTCCTGATTTTTGTCCATTTTTCTTGGAATTTTCCCATCCATTCCCAACTTTTTCCCATTTCCCTGGAATTTTTCTGTCAATTCCCAAAAGAATTCCCAATTTTTTCCCATTTTTCCTGGAATTTTCCCATCAATTCCTAAAAAAATTCCCAATTTTTTCTCAATTTTCCTGGAATTTTCAATTCCAAGTACAAAGTAAGAAATTCCCAAATTTGCCCAAATTTTTCCAAGAAATTTCCCAATTTTTGGGCATTTTTTCATCAATTCCTAAAAAAATTCCCAATTTTTTCCCAATGTTCTTGGAATTTTCCCATCCATTCCCAATTTTTTCCCTTTTTTCTTGGAATTTTCCCATCAATTCCCAATTTTTTCTCGGAATTTTTCCTTCAATTCCCCCCAAAAAATCCCAATTTTTTCTTGATTTTCCTGGAATTTTCCCATCAATTCCCAAAAAATTCCTGATTTTTTTTCCCAATTTTCTTTGAATTTTCCCATCCATTCCCTATTTTTTCCCTTTTTTCTTGGAAATTTTCCATTAATTCCCCAAAAAAACCTGATTTTTTTCCCATTTTTCGTGGAATTTTCCCATCAATTCCCCCCAAAAGATCCCAATTTTTTCTTGATTTTCCTGGAAAGTTCCCATCCATTCCCAATTTTTTTCCATTTTCCTGGAATTTTTCTGTCAATTCCCAAAAGAATTCCCAATTTTTTCCCATTTTTCCTGGAATTTTTCCTGCAATTCCCCCAAAATTCCCAATTTTTTTTCCATTTTTTTTAGGATTTTTCTCCTTAATTCCAGAAAAAAAAAATCCCAATTTTTTCCCATTTTCCTGGAATTTTTCTGTCAATTCCTAAAAAATTCCTGATTTTTTTCCCCATTTTTCCTGGAATTTTCCCATCAATTCCCAAAAAATTCCCAATTTTTTCCCTTTTTTTCCCTTTTTCTGGGAATTTTTCCAAAAGATTTCCCAATTTTTGGGGATTTTTCATCAATTCCCAAAAAATTCCTGATTTTTTTCCACTTTTCTTGGAATTTTCCATTAATTCTCAAAAAAAATCCCAATTTTTGGGAAAAAATGAGGGAAAAATGGGGAAAAAATAGAAATAAATGAGAAAAAATAGAAATAAAGGACAAAAATATTGAAAAATGGGAAAAAATGGGAAAAAGTGGGGAAAAAATGGGAAAAAATGGGAAAAAATGGGAAAAAATAAAAAAGATGGGAAAAAATGGGAAAAATAATAAAAAACGGGGAAAAAAGGGAAAAAATAGAAAAAAATGGGAAAAATCGGAAAAAAAAATGGGAAAAAATGGGAAAAATTGGGAAAAATGAGAAAAAATGGGAAAAATAAAAAAAATGGGAAAAATGGGAAAAAAGGGAAAAAATGGGAAAAAATGGGAAAAAAATTGGGAAAAATGAGAAAAACTGGGAAAAAATAAAAACAAAATGGGGAAAATGATAAAAAATGGGAAAAATGGGAAAAAATTAGAAACAAAAAGAAAAAATAAGAAAAAATGAAGAAAATTAAAAAGAAATAAGAAGAAATGGGAAAATGGAAAAAAAAGGAAAAAATCAGAAAAAATTGGGAAAAATTCGGAAAAAAATGGAAAAAATAGAAAAAAATAGAAAAAATATTTTAAAATGGGAAAAATTAGGAAAAAAATTGGGAAAAAAATAAGAAAAAATGAGGAAAAATTGAAAAAAAAAAGAGAAAAAAATGGAAAAAAATGGGAAAAAATAAAAAATCAGGAAAAAAATTGGAAAAAATTAGAAACAATGAGAAAAAATAAGAAAAAATGGGAAAAAATGGAAAATAATGAGAAAAAAATGGGGAAAAATAGGAAAAAATCGGGAAAAATAAAAAATGAGGAAAAAATGAGAAAAAATGGAAAAAACAATAGAAAAAAAGGAGAAAAAATAGGAAAAAATGGGGAAAAGAAAATTAGGAAAAAATTTAAAAATGAGGAAAAAATTTATGAAAAATTAAAAAAAATGGGGGAAAATTCGAAAAAAATGGGAAAAAATGGGAAAAAAAAAGGGAAACAAAATGAGAAAAAAAGGGAAAAAATTAGAAAAAATTAATAAAATAGAAAAAAGAAAATATACTTAAAGATGAGGAAAAAATGGGAGAAAAATTGGAAAAAAATGGGAAAAAATAGAAAAAATGGGAAAATTGGGAAAAAATATTGAAAAATGGGGAAAAAATGGGATAAAAAATAGGAAAAAAGTGGAAAAAAAATAGAAAAAATGGGAAAAATTGAAAAAAATGGGAAAAATGGGAAAAAATGGGAAAAATTTAGAAAAAAAAGAAAAAGAAGAAAAAATGAGGAAAATTAGAAAAAAATAGGAAAATGGGAAAAGAAAATGGAAAAAAATGGAAAAAATAGAAAAAAATATAAAAAATATTTTAAAATGGGAAAAAATTGGAGAAAAAAAGGAAAAAAATGAGAAAAATAGGAAAAATTGGGAAAAAATATTAAAAAATGGGGAAAAAATGGGATAAAAAATCGGAAAAAAATTGGAAAAAAAATAGAAAAAATGAGAAAAAATTGGGAAAAAATTAGTAAAAAATGGAAAAAAATTAGGAATAAAGAAAAGATTTAAAAATGGGGAAAAATGGGAGAAACATTTAGAAAAAAATGGGGAAAAAAAAAGAAAAATGGGAAAAAAATTAGAAAAAATGTGGAAAAAATGGAAAAAAAATCAGAAAAAAATAGGAAAAAAATAGAAAAAAATGGGGAAAAAATAGAAAAAATAGGATTAAAAACTAAAATTAAAAATATTGATAAAATTGGATTTTTTTTTATTTTTTAAGTCAGCAGACACCACGGCTCTGAGCCACAGGGCTCCAAAATGGGGAAAAATGAGATAAAATAGAAAAAAATGAGGAAAAAATATTAAAAAATGGGGAAAAATTGGAAAAAAAGGAAAAAAATAGAAAAAAAGAGAAAAAATAGAAAAGAAATGAGGAAAAATATTTAAAAAACGAGTAAAGGGAAAAAATGGGAAAAATAGAAAAAAATGAGAAAAAATAAGAAAAAATGGGAAAAAATGGGAAAAATTAGGAAAAAAATTGGGAAAAAATAAGAAAAAATGAGGAAAAACTGAAAAAAACCCAGAAAATGTGGGGAAAAAATGGGAGAAAAAAAAAATGGGAAAAAATAAAAAATCAGGAAAAAAATTGGAAAAAATTAGAAACAATGAGAAAAAATAAGAAAAAATGGGAAAAAATGGGAAAAAATGGAAAAAGAGAAAAAAATGGGAAAAAATAGGAAAAAAATTGGGAAAAATAAAAAATGAGGAAAAAATTAAAAAAATAGAAAAAAAGGAGAAAAAATTAGGAAAAAATGGGGAAAAATTAGAAATAAATTAGAAAAAAATTAGAAAAAATAGGATTAAAAACTAAAATTAAAAATATTGATAAAATCTGATTTTTTTTTATTTTTAAAGTCAGCAGATACCACGGCTCTGAGCCACAGGGCTCCAAAATGGGGGAAAATGGGGGAAAAATGAGAATAAATGAGAAAAAAATAGAAAAAATGAGAAAAAAAATGGTAAAAAAAGGGAAAAAGTGGGAAAAAAAGGAAAAAAATAGAAAAAAAGAGAAAAAATAGAAAAGAAATGAGGAAAAATATTTAAAAAATGTGTAAAGGGAAAAAATGGGAAAAATATAAAATGAGAAAAAATAAGAAAAAATGGGATAAAAATCAGAAAAAATAGGAAAAAAATGGGAAAAAATGGGATAAAAATGGGAAAAAATTAGAAAAAAATGGGGAAAAATGGGAAAAAAATTAGAAAAAATGGGGAAAAAATGGGAAAAAAATCAGAAAAAAATGGGAAAAAATAGAAAAAATGGGAAAATTGGGAAAAAATATTGAAAAATGGGGAAAAAATGGGAAAAAAATCAGAAAAAAATAGGAAAAAAAAGGGAAAAAAATCAGAAAAAATGTGGAAAAAAATGGGAAAAAAATGGGAAAAAAATCAGAAAAAATTAGAAAAAATGGGATAAAAATGGGAAAAAAATTAGAAACAATAGGAAAAAAATGGGAAAAAAATCAGAAAAAATGGGAAAAAAATCAGAAAAAATTAGAAAAAAATGGGGAAAAAATCAGAAAAAAATGGGAAAAAATAGAAAAAATGGGAAAATTGGGAAAAAATATTGAAAAATGGGGAAAAAATGGGAAAAAAATCAGAAAAAATGGGGAAAAAAATGGGAAAAAAATGGGAAAAAAATCAGAAAAAATTAGAAAAAAATGGGGAAAAATGGGAAAAAAATGGGAAAAAAATCAGAAAAAATTAGAAAAAAATGGGGAAAAATGGGAAAAAAATTAGAAACAATAGGAAAAAAATGGGAAAAAAATCAGAAAAAATGGGAAAAAAATCAGAAAAAATTAGAAAAAAATGGGGAAAAAATTAGAAAAAATATGATTAAAAACTAAAATTAAAAATATGGATAAAATGTGATTTATTTTTATTTTTAAAGTCAGCAGACACCACGGCTCTGAGCCACACGGTGCCGGGCCTGAGGGCGAACACCCGATACGAATTTTCCGTCATGGTGACCAAAGGGCGACGTTCCAGCACCTGGAGCATGACGGCTCACGCCACAACCCACGAGGCAGGTGAGGCAGAATTCCCAAAAAAACCAAAAAATTGGGAATTCCAGGGATTCTGAAGGAAAAAATTCCCATGAAAAAAAAAGAGGGGGTTTTTTTGGGTTTTTTTTTGTTTTTTTGGGATTTTTTTGGGTTGTTTTTGTTTTTTTGGGTTTTTTTGGGTTTTTTTTGGGTTTTTTTTGTTTTTTTTTTTATTCTGAGGGGAAAATTTGATGGGAATTTTGGTGGAAGAATGGGAATTTTTATGGAAAAGTGGGAAAAAACTTGGAAATTTCCATGGAAAAATGGGAAAAAATGGGAATTTTCCTTGGGAAAATGGGAAAATTCCTGGAATTCTCCTCAAAAAATGGGGAAAAAATGGGAATTTTCCTGGAGCATGACGGCTCACGCCACAACCCACGAGGCAGGTGAGGCAGAATTCCCAAAAAAACCAAAAAATTGGGAATTCCAGGGATTCAGAAGGAAAAAATTCACATGAAAATCAAAGAGGGTTTTTTTTGGGGTTTTTTTTTGGGTTTTTTGAGGGTTTTTTGGGTTTTTTTGGGGTTTTTTTTTATTCTGAGGGGAAAATTTGATGGGAATTTTGGTGGAAAAATGGGAATTTTTATGGAAAAGTGGGATAATTGCTGGAATTTCCTGGGAAAATGGGGAAAAAATGGAAATTTTCTTGGAAAAATGGGAAAAATCCTGGAATTTCTCCTGAAAATGGGGGAAAAAAAGGGAATTTTGTTGGAAAAATTGGAAAAAATGGGAATTTTCTTGAAAAAATGGGAATTTCCTGGAAAAATGGGAAAAATTCTGGAATTCTTATGGAAAAATGGGGAAAAATCCACAAAATTCTCTTGGAAAAGTGGGAAAAAAATGGGAATTTTCATGGAAAAGTGGGAAAATCTTTTTAATTTCTCCTGAAAAATGGGGAAAATCCTGGAATTCTTTTGGAAAAATGGGAAAAACCCTCAAAATTTTCTTGGAAAAATGGGGGAAAATGGGAATAAACCTGGAAATTTCCATGGAAAAATGGGGAAAAAATGGGAGTTTTCCTGGAAAAATGGGAAAAGATACTAAAAATTTCCATGGAAAAATGGGAATTTTTTGTGGAAAAATGGGCAGAATCCTGGAAATTCTCTTGGAAAAGTGGGAAAAATGGAATTTTCTTGGAAAAATGGAAAAAAAGCCCAAAAATCCTGGAAAAGGGGAAAAAATAATGGAATTTTTTAGGAAAAATGGGGAAAATCCCTGAATTCTCCTGGAAAAATGGAGAAAATCCTGGAAAAGTGGGAAAAAATGATGGAAAAGGTGGAAAATTCCTGGAAATTCTCATGGGAAAGGGAAAAAAATGGGAAAAAATCCTGGAAAAAAGGATAAAAATCCTGGAATTTTCTGGGAAAAATGGGAAAAAAAACCCAAAATCCTGGAAAAAACAGAAAAACCCTGGAATTCTTATGGAAAAATAGGAAAAATCCTGGAAATTCTCCTGGAAAAAATGGGAAAAATCCTGGAATTCTTACAGAAAAATGGGAAAAATCCACAAAATTCTCGTAAAAAAATGTGAGAAAAAGCCCAAAAATCCTGGAAATTCCCAATTTTTGGCCAGAAAATTCCAATTTTTTTCCTGGAAATTCCCAACTTTTTCCCAAAATTCCCAATTTTTCAGCTCCAGGTTCTGCTCCCAAGGATTTGACAGCGATTTCGAGGGAAGGAAAACCTCGGAATGTGGTGCTGAGCTGGCAGCCGCCGCTGGAAGCCAACGGGAAAATCACCGGTAAAAATTCCAGGTTTTTTTGGGGTTATTCCCAGAAAAAAAAAGTGGGAATGAGTGGAAATATTCCTTAAAAAAAATCCCTGAAAAATAGAAAAAAACTTCCTAAAAATTCCTTTAAAAATCCCAAAAATTCCTTAAAAATTGGTAAAAAATTACCCAAAAATTCCTTAAAAAATCCCAAAAATTCCTGAAAAAATTCCCAAAAATTCCTTTAAAAATTGATAAAAAATTCCCAAAAATTCCTGAGAAAAATGCCAAAAAATTGGCAAAAAATTCCATAAAAATTGGTTAAAAAAATCACAAAAATTCCTTAAAAAATTGTTAAAAAATTCCAAAAAAATCTTGAAAAAAATCCCAAAAATTCCTTTAAAAAATCCCTGAAAAATTAAAAAAAATCGCAAAAATTCCTTTAAAAAAACCAGTAAAAACTTCCCAAAAATTCCTTAAAAAAAATCCCAAAAAATTGGCAAAAAATTCCTTTAAAAAATCAGGAAAAATTTCCCAAAAATTCCTTTAAAAATTCCCAAAAATTCCTGAAAAAAATCCCAACAATTCCTTAAAAGATCCCTAAAAAATAATAAAAAAAAAATCCCCAAAAATTCCTTTAAAAATTCCAAAAAATTCCTTTAAAAATTGGCAAAAAATTCCTTAAAAATTGGTAAAAAATTCCCAAAAATTCCTTAAAAAAAATCCCAAAAATTCCTTAAAAAATCACTGAAAAATTTAAAAAAAAATCCCCCAAAATTCCTTAAAAAATTCCAAAAAATTCCTTAAAAAATTGGCAAAAAATTCCTTAAAAATTGGTAAAAAATTCCCAAAAATTCCTGAGAAAAATCCCAAAAATTCCTTAAAAAATCACTGAAAAATTTTTTAAAAAATTCCCAAAAATTCCTTTAAAAATCCCAAAAATTCCTTAAAAAAATCCCTAAAAAATAAAATAAAAAAAACCCCAAAAGTTCCTTTAAAAATTCCCCCAAATTCCTTAAAAAATTGGTAAAAAATCTCGAAAAATTCCTATAAAAATTCCCAAAAATTCCTTAAAAAATTTGTAAAAAATTCCTAAAATTCCTGAAAAAATTCCCCAAAATTCCTTAAAAAATTGGCAAAAAATTCCTTAAAAAATCGATAAAAAATTCCCAAAAATTTCCTTTAAAAATTCCCAAAAATTCCTGAGAAAATCCCAAAAATTCCTTAAAAAATTCCAAACATTCCTTAAAAAATCCCAAAAATTCCTTTAAAAAATCAGGAAAAAATTCCCAAACATTCCTGAGAAAAATCCCAAAAGTTCCTTAAAAAAAAATTCTAAAAAATTCCCAAAAATTCCTTAAAAAATCCCAAAAGTTCCTTTTAAAAAATCAGGAAAAAATTCCCAAAATTTCCTTTAAAAATTCCCAAAAATTCCTGAGAAAAATCCCAAAAATTCCTTAAAAAAATCACTGAAAAGTTTCTAAAAAAATCCCAAAAATTCCTTAAAAAATCCCAAAAATTCCTTAAAAAATCCAAAAAATTCCTTAAAAAATCCCTGAAATTCCTTAAAAAAATTGGTAAAAAATTCCCAAAAATTCCTTTAAAAATTCCCAAAAATTCCTTAAAAAGTTTGTAAAAAATTCCTAAAATTCCTGAAAAAATTCCCCAAAATTCCTTAAAAAATTTGTAAAAAGTTCCCAAAAATTCCTTAAAAAAAATCCCAAAAATTCCTTCAAAAATCCATAAAAAATTTTAAAAAACTCCCAAAAATTCCTTAAAAAAATCAGTAAAAATTTACAAAAAATAGCTTTAAATATCCCAAAAATTCCTTAAAAAAAACCCAGTAAAAATTTCCCAAAAATTCCTTTAAAAATTCCCCAAAAAATGGCAAAAAATTCCATTAAAAATTGGTAATAAATTCCCAAAAATTCCTTAAAAAATCACTGAAAAATTCTTTAAAAAATCCCTAAAAATTCCTTTAAAAATTCCTTAAAAAATTCCCAAAAATTCTTAAGAAAAATCCCAAATATTCCGTAAAAAATCACTGAAAAATTAAAAAAAATCCCAAAAATTCCTTAAAAAAATTGGCAAAAAATTCCTTAAAAGTAGGTAAAAAATTCCCAAAAATTCCTTTAAAAATCCCAAAAAATCCTTAAAAAAATCAGGAAAAAATTCCCAAAAATTCCTGAGAAAAATCCCTAAAAAATCCCTGAAAAATTCCTGAAAAATTCCCAAAAAATTCCCAAAAACCCCCTAAAAAAAATCCTAAAAAAACCACCAGAAAATCCCTTAAAAATCAGGCAAAAAATCAAAATAAATTCTGAAAAATACAGAAAAAAAATCCTAAAAATAAAAAAAAAAACCTCAAAAAATTTCCAAAAAATCCCCAAAAATTCCATTAAAAAATCATAAAATAACCATAAAAAAATCCCCCAAAATTCTCAAAAAATCTCCCAAAAAACTCTCAAGAATCCACAAAAAATTCCCAAAAAATCTCTGAAAGATTCCTAAAAAAATCACTCAAAAATCTTCCAAAAATCCCTGAAAATTCCCAAAAAACACCACCAAAAAATCCCTTAAAAATCAGAAAAAAAATCAAAATAAATCCTGAAAAAAATGGAAAAAATAAAAAAAAAAATCTCAAAAAATTCCCAAAAAAATCCCAAAAAATTTCCCCAAAATTCTCAAAAAATCCCCCAAAAATCCCTAAAAATCCCAAAAAATTCTCAAAAAGAATCCTAAAAAATCTCCCAAAAATTCCCTAAAAATCCTCAAATAATTCTTAAAAAATCACCAAAAGTTCCCTAAAAAGTCCCTAAAAATTCCCACAAAAATCCCCAAAAATTCTCAAAAATTCAAAGAAAAATCCCCCCAAAATCTCAAAAAATCCCCAAAAATTCCCCAAAAATTCTCCAAAAATCCCCTAAAAATTCACAAAAAATTCCCCAAAAATTGTTTTAAAAATCCCCAAAAATTCTCAAAAAATCCCAAAAAAATCCCTGAAAATTTCCTAAAAAATCACTCAAAAGTCTCTCAAAAAATCCCTAAAAATTCCCCAAAAATTCCTAAAAACACCGCCCAAATATCCCTTTAAGATCAGGAAAAAAAAATAAAAAAAAAAGTCCTGAAAAAAATGGAAAAAATCCCCAAAAAATTCTCAAAAAATTCCCAAAGATTTCCCAAAAAATTCTCAAAAAATTCCCCAAAAATTCTCAAAAAATTCCCCAAAAATCCTCAAATAAATTCCTAAAAATTCCCAAAAATTCTCAAAAAAATCCCCAAAAAATCCCCCAAAAATTCCCTAAAAATTCCCAAAACAATCCTCAAAAAATCCTCAAGTTCCCCAAAAATCCTGAAAAATTCCCACAAAAATCCCAAAAAATTCTCAAAAAATCCCTAAAAATTCTCAAAAAATTCCCCCCAAAGTTCTCAAAAAATCCCCCAAAAATTCCCAAAAAACTCTCAAGAATCCACCAAAAAAACCCCTCAAAATTCCCAAAAAATTCTCAAAAAATTCCCAAAAAATCCCAAAAAATTAAAAAAAATTCCCCAAAAAATCCAAAAAAATCTCCCAAAAATCCTCAAAAATTCCCCAAAAATTCCCACAAAAATCCTCAAAAATCCCCCAAAAATTCTCAAAAAATCCCCTAAAAATTCACAAAAAATTCCAAAAAAATCCCCCAAAAATTCTAAAAAAGTTCCCACAAAAATCCTCAAAAATCCTCCAAAAATTCCCCAAAAAATCCCTAAAAATTCACAAAAAAATCCAAGAAAATTCCCCAGAAAATGAAAAAAAAATCCCAAAAAAACTCATTAAAAATTCCAAAAAATTCCCAAAAAACCCCCCAAAATTCCCAAAGAATTCCCATAAAATTCCCAATATTTTCCCCAGCCTACACTCTGTTCTACTCCCTGGACAAGAACGCTCCTCTGGCCGAGTGGATCCCGCAGTCGGTCGGATCCGAGCGCCTTTCCCATCAAATCCCGGATCTCCTCCTGGATTCCGGATATTTTTTCCGCATCCAAGCTCGGAATTCCAAAGGTTCCGGTCCCATCTCGGATCCCATTTTCTTCAGGACAGCCAAAGGTTTGGAAAAAATGGGAATTTTGGGGGATTTATTGGGAATTTTTTGGGGTTTTTTATGGATTTTTTTTGGATTTTTGGGAATTTTTTTGGTTTATATTGGGAATTTTTTAGAGTTTTTAGGGAATTTTTTGGGGTTTTTTTGAGGTTTAGGGAATTTTTGGGAATTTTTTTGGGATTTTTTGGGAAATTTTTAGGATTTATTGGGAATATTTGGATTTTCTTGGGATTTAGGGAATTTCTGGGGTATTTTTTGGCAACTTTTTTGGGATTTTTGGGGATTTATTGGGATTTTTTTGAGGTTTTTTTATGGATTTTTTTTGGGATTTTGGGAATTTTTTGGTTTTTATTGGGAATTTTTTAGAGTTTTTAGGGAATTTTCTGGGTTTTTTTGAGGTTTAGGGAATTTTTGGGAATTTTTTGGGGATTTTTTGGGATTTATGGAATTTCTGGGGGATTTTTTTAGAAATTCTGGGAAATTTTTAGGATTTGTTGGGAATATTTGGGGTTTTGTTGGGATTTAGGGAATTCCTGGGGGATTTTTGGGGAATTTTTTGGGATTTTTTGGGATTTATTGGGAATTTTTGGGTTTTTAATGGATTTTTTTTTTATTTTTTGGGGATTTTTTGGGAATTTTTTGGAATTTTTTGAAGTTTCTATGGAATTTTTTTGGATTTCTTTGGGATTTCTGGAATTTTTAGGGAATTTTGGGAATATTTGGTTTTTATTGGGAATTTTTTAGAGTTTTTAGGGAATTTTTTTGGGTTTTTTTGAGGTTTAGGGAATTTTTGTGGGGGATTTTTTTGGGAATTTTGGGAAATTTTTAGGATTTATTGGGAATTTTTGGGTTTTTTTGGGATTTAGGGAATTCCTGGGAAATTTTTTTGGAATTTTTTGGGATTTTTGGGGATTTATTGGGATTTTTTGGGAATTTTTTAAAGTTTTTTTTTAAATTTTTTTTAATTTCTTTTGGATTTTTGGAATTTTTATTGAAATTTTTGGGAACTTTGGGGGGATATTTTAGGAATTTTTGCAGCTTTTCATGGAATTTTGGGATTTCTGGGGTATTTTGGGATTTTTTCATGGGATTTTGGGGGAAAATTTGATTTTTTTTTTAATTTGAAGCCTTTTTTTCTATGAAAAACTTAAAAAAAAGGGAAAAATTCCCAAATTTTGCCTCTAATCCCTATTTTTTTTCTTTTTCTTTTCCAGCAGAAATTCCAGATAAAATGCCCAATGACCAAGGTAAGAAATTCCCAAAGAATTCCCAAAAAAATTCCATAAAAACTCCAAAAAATTAAAAAAAATCCCCAAAATTTGCAAATAATTCTTAAAAAAATCCACAAAATCCCAACAAATTCCCTAAAAATTCCATGAAACACCAAATAATTCAAAAATGGTTCCATAAAATCTGAAAAAATCCCAAAATTTTGGGAAAAAATCCATAAAAATCCCCAAATTCCTCAAAATTTCCCCAAAAATCTTGAAAAACTCCCAAAAAAATCCATAAAAGCCCCAAAAATTCCAAATAATTCCTAAAAAATTCCATAAAAATCCAAAATTTCCAAAAAAATTCCAAAATCATTCAAGAAAAAATTCCATAAAACCCAAAAATTTGGGAATTCTTTAAAAAATTCCAGAAAAATCCCAAAATTCCTCGGAATTTCCCCAAAAATCTTGAAAAAATTCCCCAAAAATTCCATGAAAATCCCAAAATTCCCCAAGAATCCCAAAATAATTTAGGAAAAAATTCCATAAAACTCAAAAAAACCCCAAAATCACAAATTTCTCTTAAAATTCTTGAAAAATTAAGAAATAATTCCAAAAAAATCCATAAAAATTTCAAAAAGCCCCAAAAATTCCTTAAAATCCCCCCCAAATCCCCAAAATTTGGGAATAATTCCATAAAAATTCCCCCAAAATTCCAAATAATTCCCAAAAATTCCATAAAAATCCAAAATTCCTCAAGAATCCCAAAATAATTTAGGAAAAAATTCCATAAAACTCAAAAAAGCCCCAAAATTTCCATAAAAATCCCAAATTTCCCCTAAAATTCCCCCAAAATCCTGAAATAATTCAAAAAAATTCCACAAAATCCCCAAAATTTGGGACAAATTCCCCAAAAATTCCATAAAAATCCTAAAATTCCTCAAAATTTCCCCAAAAATCTTGAAAAACTCCCTTAAAATTCCATAAAAAATCCAAAAATTCCATAAAGTTCCCCCAAAATCCCAAAAACCTGAAAATAATTCCAAAAAAACCTCCAAAAATTCCAAATAATTCCCAAAAAATTCCATAAAAATCCAAAATTCAAACAAGAATCCCAAAATAATTCAAGCAAAAATTCCATAGAACCCCAAAAACTCCATAAAAATTCCAAGTTTTTTCTAAAATTCCCACAAATTTTGAAAAAAATATAAAAAATCCATAAAAAAATCCCAAAAATTTCTAATAATTCCTAGAAATTCCATAAAAATTCCAAGATTTCCAAGAATATAATTGAAGAAAAAATTCCATAAAACTCAAAAAAACTCCAAAATTCCATAAAAATCCTAAATTTCTGCTAAATTTCCCCAAAATTTTGAAAAAAAATCCAAAAAAATTCATAAAAACCCCAAGGAATTTCCAAAAAAACTTCCAGAAAATCTAAAAAAAATCCCAAAATTAAAAAAAACCAAAAATTTGTAAATAATTATTAAAAAATCCCATAAAAACTTAAAAAAGCCCCAAAAATTCCTTAAAATGCCCCCAAAATCCCCAAAATTTGGGAATAATTCCATAAAAATTCCCCCAAAATTCCAAATAATTCCCAAAAAATTCTATAAAAATTCCATGATTTCCAAAAAAATCCCAAATTTCCCCTAAAATTCCCCCAAAATCCTGAAATAATTCAGAAAAATTCCACAAAATCCCCAAAATTTGGGACAAATTCCCAAAAAATTCCATAAAAATCCCCAAATTCCTCAAAATTTCCCTAAAAATCTTGAAAAACTCCCTAAAAATTCCATAAAAGCCCAAAAAATTCCAAATAATTTCTAAAAAATTCCAGAAAAATCCAAAATTTCTAAAAAAATTCCAAAATCATTCAAGAAAAAATTCCATAAAACCCAAACATTTGGGAATAATTCTTTAAAAAATTCATAAAAATCCCAAAATTCCTCAAAATTTCCCAAAAATCTTGAAAAACTCCCTAAAAATTCCATAAAAAATCCAAAAATTCCATAAAATTCCCCTAAAATCCCAAAAACTTGAAAATAATTCCAAAAAAACCTCAAAAAATTCCAAATAATTTCCAAAAATTCCATAAAAATTTCAAGATTTCCAAAAAAATCCCAAAATAATTTAGGAAAAAATTCCATAAAACTCAAAAAAATCCAAGAATTTCCATAAAAATCCCAAATTTCCCTTAAAATTCCCCTAAAATCCTGAAATAACTCAGAAAAATTCCACAAAATCCCAAAAATTTGGGGAAAAATTCTCCAAAAAATTCATAAAAATCCCAATATTCCCCAAGATTTCCCCAAAATCTTGAAAAACTCCCTAAAAATTCCATAAAAAATCCAAAAATTCCATAAAATTCCCCTAAAATCCCCAAAACTTGAGAATAATACCAAAAGAATTCCAAAAAAACTCCAAAATTTCCAAATAATTCCCAAAAAATTCCATAAAAACCCAAAATTCCTCAAGAATCCCAAAATAATTTAGAAAAAAATTCTATAAAACTCAAAAAAGCCCCAAAATTTCCATAAAAATCCCAAATTTCCCCTAAAATTCCCCCAAAATCCTGAAATAATTCAAAAAAATTCCACAAAATCCCAAAATTTGGGAATAATTCCCGAAAAAAGTTTTATGGAATTTTTTTCCTTTTTATCCTGGATTTTGTTGCAAAATTTTTGGGAATTTTAAAGGGAATTTTTTGACATTTTTCCCATTTTTTCCTGGATTTTGTTTCCAAATTTTTGGACTTTTTGGGAATTTTTAAGGGGAAATTTGGAATTTTTTTTTTCCTTTATTTCGAGGATTTTTTTTCCAAATTTTGAGAATTTTGGGGAATTTTGAAAGGAATTTTTTGGGCTTTTTTTTCCATTTTTTCTGTGTTTTTTTTCCCAAATTTTTGGCAATTTTTAAAGGAATTTTTAAGGGGAATTTTGGAATTTTTTTCCCTTTATCTTTAGGATTTTGTTTCCAAAATTTGAGAGTTTTTGGGAATTTCAAAAGGAATTTTTTGGGATTTTTTTTTTTCCCTTTTTTTGCTGGATTTTGTTTCAAAATTCTGGGAATTTTTAGGGGAAATTTGGAATTTTTTTCCTTTTATTTTCAGAATTTTATTTCAAAATTTTTGGAGTTCTTTCCCATTTTTTTTTTCCATTTTGTTTCAAAATTTTGGGAATTTTTTTGATTTTTAAATAGAATTTTTTAAAATTTTTTTCCATTTTTCCCCTGGGTTTTGTTTCCCAAGTTTTGGAATTTTTTGGGAATTTTTGGTGGGAATTTTTTGGGATTTTTTTCCCTTTCTTTGTGCATTTTGTTTAAAAATTTTTTGAAATATTTTCGAATTTTAAATGGAATTTTTTGGGATTTTTTTTCCATTTTTTTCCTGGATTTTACTCCCAAATTTTTGTAATTTTTGGGAATTTTTGGAGTGAATTTTCCAGAACTTTCCCCCATTTTTTTCCTCAAATTAATTCCAAATTTCCCAGAATTTTTGGGAATTTTAAAGAGAATTTTGGGAATTTTTTTCCTGAATTTTGTTCCCAAATTTTTGAATTTTTTGGGAATTTTTGGAGTGAATTTTCCCAATTTTTTCCCCCTTTTTTTTCCTCAAATTAATTCCAAATTTCCCAGAATTTTTGGGAATTATAAATGGAATTTTTTGTGATTTTTTTTCATTTTTTTTCCTGGATTTTGCTCCCAAATTTTCGTAATTTTTGGAGTGAATTTTCCAGAATTTTTCCCATTTTTTTTCCTCAAATTTATTCCAAATTTCCCAGAATTTTTGAAATTTTAAAGAGAATTTTTGGGATTTTTTTCCTGGATTTTGTTCCCAATTTTTTGAATTTTTTGGGAATTTTTGGAGTGAATTTTCCAGAACTTTTCCCATTTTTTTCCTCAAATTAATTCCAAATTTCCCAGAATTTTTGGGAATTTTAAATTGAATTTCTTGGGATTTTTTCCATTTTTTTCCTGGATTTTGCTCCCAAATTTTCATAATTTTTGGGAATTTTTGGAGTGAATTTTTTAGAATTTTCCCCCATTTTTTTCCTCAAATTAATTCCAAATTTCCCAGAATTTTTAGGAATTTTAAAGGGAATTTCGTGCTTTTTAATGAGATTTTCTCCAGAACTTTGGAATAATTTTGGAATAATTTTGGGAATATTTCATTTTTTTATGGAATATTCCCCAAATATTCCCAATTTTTCCTGGAATTTTCTCCTCAGGTCGCCATGGAGACGGATCCTATTGGCCCCTGGACATCGACCGCAGCAGCCTCAATGGTAAATCCCCAAAAAAATCTGGGATTTGGGGTTTTTTAGGGAATTCTGAGGGAGTTTTATGGGAATTTTGAGGAGTTTTTTTGGGATTTTTTAAGGGAAATTTTTTGGGGGTTTTTTGGGAATTTAATTGGATTTTTTTGGGGATTTTTTTGGATTTTTTGGGATTTTTTTTGGGTTTTAATTGAATTTTTTGGGAATTTTTGGGATTTTTTTGGGGAATTTTTTGGGGGTTTTTTGAGAATTTTTGGGATTTTTTTTGGAATTTTTGTGGGGATTTTAATTGGATTTTTTGGGAATTTTTGGGATTTTTTTGGGATTTTTTTGGGAATTTTTGGGATTTTTGGGGATTTTTTTTGGGATATTTTTTGGGTTTGAATTGAATTTTTTGGGATTTTTGGGATTTTTTTGGGATTTTTTTTGAGAATTTTTTTGGGATTTTTTGGGAATGTTTGGGATTTTTTTGGAATTTTTGTGGGGATTTTAATTGGATTTTTTGGGAATTTTTGGGAATTTTTTGGGATTTTTTTTGGAATTTTTGGGATTTTTTTTGGGTATTTTTTGAGAATTTTTTGGGTTTTAATTGGATTTTATGGGAATTTTTAGGGAGTTTTATGGGAATTTTAAGGAGTTTTTTTGGGAATTTTTATGGGGAATTTTTTGTTTTTTTTTTTTTATTTTAATTGAATTTTTTGGGAATTTTTGGGATTTTTTTGAGAATTTTTGGGGGATTTTAATTGGATTTTTTGGGAATTTTTAGGAGTTTTATGGGAATTTTGAGGAGTGTTTTTGGGAATATTTATGGGGAATTCTTTGGAATTTTTTTGGGAATTTTTTTTTACTTGAATTGGATTTTTTGCAAATTTTTGGGATTTTTTTTGGATTTTTTTAAATTTTAATTGGATTTTTTGGGAATTTTGGGGATTTTTTTGGGAATGTTTTGGGGATTTTTTGGGATTTTTTTTGGATTTTTTTTAATTTTAATTGGATTTTTTGGGAATTTTGGGGATTTTTTTGGGAATGTTTTGGGGATTTTTTGGGATTTTTTTTGGGATATTCTTTGGGTTTAATTGAATTTTTTGGGAATTTTTTGGATTTTTTGGGGATTTTTTTGGGGAATTTTTTGGGGATTTTTTGGGAATTTTTGGGATTTTGTTGGGATTTTTTTTTTTGGATTTTAATTGGATTTTTTTTAATTTTTAGGATTTTTTGGGGTTTTTTTTTGAGATTTTAATTGGATTTTTTTTTAATTTTTAGGGTTTTTTGGGGGATTTTTTTTGGGGATTTTATTTGGATTTTTTTTTAATTTCTAGGATTTTTTGGGGGTTTTTTTGGGAATTTTTTTGGGATTTTAATTGGATTTTTTTCTGAATTTTTAGGATTTTTTTGGGTTTTTTTTTTTAATTTTAATTGGATTTTTTTTTAATTTTTAGGATTTTTTTGGGATTTTTTTGGGGAATTTTTTGGGGATTTTAATTGGATTTTTTGGGAATTTTTGGGATTTTTTTGGGTTTTTTTTGTTATTTTTGGGGGACTTTTTTTGGGATTTTCCTGGGATTTTTTGGGAATATTTTAGGAATTTTATTACCATTTTATGCCAATTTTAATCCAATTCTAATTAAATTTTTCCTTAAATTAAACCTAATTTTTCAGAATTTTTTTCAAAAAAACGAATTAAATTAAATTTCTATTTTCCTGGAATTTTAATGGAATTTTCTTGGAATTCTCATTCCCAGATTCTCCAGTGGGACAAAGGAATTCAGCTCCAGGCACCGGAATTCTGCTCCTCATCCTCGGAATATCCGGAGGCGTCTCCGTGGTGGCCGCGGCCGTCGGAGCCTGGATCTGCTCCCGGAGAAACGAGGAGAGGAAGAGGAAGTAAGAAAATTCCCAAAGGGGGAAAAATTGGGAAAAATTTGGGAAAAATTTGGGATTTTTTTGGAATTTTTTGGGGATTTTTTTGGAATTTTTTTGGGACTTTCTTTTAATTTTTTGGGATTTCTTTTGGAATTTTTTTGAATTTTTTGGAATTTTTTTAGGAATATTTTTAGGATTTTTTGGGGAATTTTTTGGGAATTTTTTGGGAATTTTCTGGGAATTTTTTTAGGAATTTTTAGGGATTTTTTTCAGGGATTTTTTGGGGATTTTTTGAGGATCTTTTGGGGATTTTTTAGAAATTTTTAGGGATTTTTAAGGGATTTTTTGAGAATTTTATTGGAATTTTTAGGATTTTTTTAGGATTTGTTTAGGGATTTTTGTGGCATTTTTTTTAAATTTTTCTTTTACTTTTTTGGCATTTTTGAAGGGTTTTTTTAAGGTTTTCTTGAAATTTTTGTGGCTTTTTTTGAGATTTTTTAGGATCTTTTGTGGATTTTTTTAAGGTTTTTTTTGGAATATTTTTGGATTTTTTTTTTAATTTTTTGTGATTTTTTTGGGAATTTTTTTAACTTTTTGGAATTTTTTTAGGAATTTTTTTAGGATTTTTTGGGGAATTTTTTGGGAACTTTCTGGGAATTTTTTTAGGGATTGTTTAGGACTTTTTCGGGGATTTTTTGAGAATTTTTTTGGCATTCTTGAAGGATTTTTTTGGGAATTTTTTTTAAATTTTTAGGGAATCTTTTGGGGATTTTTTAGGAATTTTTGGGGAATTTTTGGAGGGTTTTTTGAGAATTTCTTGGGGATTTTTTTTAGGATTTTTTGGGATTTTTTGGAGTTTTTTTAGGAATTTTTGAGGATTTTTTTAGGATTTTTCTGGGATTTTTTTGGGAATTCTTTGAGGATTTTTTTAGGACTTTTTAGGAATTTTTGGGCACTTTTTTGGGATTTTTCTGGGATTTTGTTTGGAATTTGGAGAGATCCTTGGTGGCTGTCAGAGCCTGGAATCCTTAAAAAAAAACGCTCAAAAATTCCCAAAAAATTCCCAAAAAGTCTCCTAAAAATCTCTTCTAAAATCTCAAAAAATTCCCAAAAAAACCTCCAAAAATCCCTAAGAATTCCCCAAAAAACCTCACAAAAATTCTCAAAAAAAATCCCCAAGAATTCCCAAAAATTCCCTAAAAATTCCCAAAAGAATTCCCCAAAATTCTCCTAAGAATCCCTTCCAAAATTAAAAAAAAATCCCCTAAAAACTCCAAAAAAAATCCCAAAAAATCCAAAAAAATTCCCAAAAAATCCAAAAAAATTCCCCAAAAAATCCCCCCAAAAATTCCCCAAAAAACCCCAAAAATGCCTAAAAATTCCCAAAAAAATCCCCCCCAAAATCCCAATAAATTCTAAAAAAACCTTCCAAATATTCCCTAAAAAGCTCTAAAAACCAAAAAAAATCCTTAAAAATTCCCCCTAAAAAATTCCCAGAAAAACCTGAAATTCCCAAAAATCCCTAAAAATTCCCAAAAAATCCCCAAATTTCCCCTAAAAATCCCTTCCAAAATCCCAAAAAATCGCCTAAAAAATCCTAAAAATTTCCCAAAAAATCCCCAAAAAATTCCCAAAAAAATTCCCAAAAATTCCCCAAAATAACCCAAAAGATCCTAAAAAAACCCCTCAAAAATTCCCAAAAAATTCCCCAAAAATTCCCAAAAAAACCACAAAAATTCCCAAAAATACCCCAAAAAATCCTAAAAAAAACCCCTCAAAAATTCCCCAAAAATTCCCAAAAACCCCACAAAAATTCCCAAAAATCCTAAAAAAACCCCTCAAAAATTCCCAAAAAAGTCCTAAAAAATCCCTAAAAATTCCCAAAAATACCCCAAAAAAATCCTAAAAAACTCCTCAAATATTCCCAAAAAATTCCCAAAAAATTCCCAAAAAACCCACAAAAATTCCCAATAATACCCCAAAAAATCCTAAAAAAGCCCTCGAAAATTCCAAAAAAATTCCCAAAAATTCCTAAAAATTCCCGTTTTTCCCTCAGAAACCACGGAAAAAGGAAAGGAAGCCAAAAAGAGCCGAGACCTCCGGATTTATGGATCCACCACGAGGAAATGGAACTGAAAAACCTGGAAAAACCTCGGGAATCGGAGCCTCCTCCTCCTCCAAATTCCCAAGAAATCCCAAATGATCCCAAAACTTCGGAATCGCAGCCGGCTCCAAAAAATCTTCCCCAGGCAGGTGAGGAATTCCTTGGATTTTTAGGAGTTTGCCCAAAATTTAGGGAATTTTTCCCAAAATTTTGGGTTTTTAAGGGGATTTTTTTCCCCTAAAATTCTCTTCAACTTTTTGCAAAATTCCCAAAAAATTCCCCCCAAAATTCCCAATTTTTTCCATAAAATTCCCCCCAAAATTCCCAATTTTTTCCCTAAAATTCCCCCCAAAGTTCCAAATTTTTTCCCTAAAATACCCCCCAAAATTCCCAATTTTTTCCCTAAAATTCCCCTAAAAATTCCCATTTTTTTTCCTAAAATTCCCCTAAAAATTCCCAATTTTTTCCCTAAAATTCCTCCCAAAATTCCCAATTTTTTCCCTAAAATTCCCCCCAAAGTTCCAAATTTTTCCCCTAAAATTCCCCCCAAAGTTCCCAACTTTATCCCTAAAATTCCCCCCAAAATTCCCAATTTTTTCCCTAAAATTCCCCCCAAAATTCCCAATTTTTTCCCTAAAATTCCCCCCAAAATTCCCAATTTTTTCCCTAACATTCCCCTAAAAATTCCCAATTTTATCCCTAAAATTCCCCCAATTTTCCCCAAAATTCCAAAAAAAAATACTCCAAAAATCCCAAAAAATCTTCCCAAAATTCCCAAAAATTTCCAAAAATTTCCCCCAAAATTCCCAATTTTATCCTTAAAATTCCCCCCAAAATTCCCCAAAAAATTAATCCAAAAATCCCAAAAAATTCCCCATTTTTCCCTAAAATTCCTTTAAAAAGTCCCAAAAGTTCCCTAAAAAATTCTCAAAAATTCTCACAAAAGTTCCACAAAAAGCCCCCAAAGATTAAAAAACGATCTCAAATTTTCCTCCAAAATTCCTAAAAATAAATCCCAAAAATTCCTCCAAAAATTCCCAAAAAAATTCCCCCAAGAAATTCCTAAAAAATTCTCAAAAATTCCCAAAAAATTCTTCAAAATTCCAAAAAAATTCCACAAAAAACCCCAAAATTCCCCAAAAAATTCTCAAAAACTCCACCCAAAATTTCCAATTTTCCCCCATAATTCCTCAAAAAAATTTGTAAAAATTCTCCCAAAATTCCCAAAAATTCCCTGATTTTTCCTTAAAATTTTTTTTAAAAAATCCAAAAAACCCCCCAAAATTACCCAATTTTTCCTTAAAATGCCTCAAAAAAATTTCTAAAAATACCCAATAAATTCTTCAAAATTCCCAAAAAAATTTCTCAAAAAAATCCCAAAAATTCTCAAAAATTATCCCAAAAATTCCCAACTTTTCCCTAAAGTTCCTTAAAAAAACCCCAAAAATTCCCAAAAAATTCCCCCCAAAATTCCCAACTTTACCCTAAAATTCCTCCAAAAAATTCCCAAAGATTCCCTAAAAAATTCTCAAAAACTCCCATTTTATTCCCTAAAATTCCCCCAAGAAATTCCCAAAAATTCCCTCAAAAATTCCCAAAAATTCCCATTTTTTTCCCTAAAATTCCTCCAAGAATTTCTCAAAAATTCCCATTTTTTTTCTAAAATTCCTCCAAGAAACTCCCAAAAATTCCCTAAAAATTTCTCAAAAATTCCCCCCAAAATTCCCAACTTTACCCTAAAATTCCTCAAAAAAATTCCCAAAAATTCCCCCAAAATTCCCAATTTTTCCTTAAAATTCCTTAAAAAACCCCAAAAAAATCCCCCAAAAATACTTTAAAAATTCCCCCAAAATTCCCAATTTTTTCCTTAAAATTCCTTAAAAAAACCCCAAAAATTCCCAAAAAATTCCCAGTTTTTCCCTAAAATTTCTTTAAAAAATTCCCAAAAATTCCCCCCAAAATTCTCAAAAATTCCCTAAAAATTCCCCAAAAAATTCCCAAAAATCCCCCAAAAATTCCCCGTTTTTCCCTTAAAATTCCTGGATTTTTTTCCATGATTTTTCCTGGATTTTCCCGCAGCTCCGGAGCCAGACGAGGTCGGAAGCGGCGGCTCCACCTTGGAACGTTCCGGAATTTCTCGCAGAGCCAAACTCCTGATCCCGATGAATTCCCAAACTTCTGGAGCAGGTAAATCCCAGGAAAAAAAAAATCTGGGAATGGGAAAAAAATCTGGGAATTTGGGGTGAAAAAAGAAAGAAAAATGGGAATTTTTGGGTGGAATTTTGGGGAAAAAATGGGAAATTTTGGTGGGAATTTTTGGGAAAATTTGGGAATTTTTAGGAATTTTTTTGGGGAAAAACTGGGAATTTTTTTGGGAATTTTGGGGAAAAATTGGGAAATTTTGGGGGGAATTTGGAGGAATTTTTTGATGGGATTTAGGGAGGAAAATTGGGAATTTTGAGGGAATTTTGGGGGAAAACTCTGGTAATTTTGGGTGGGAAAAGGGGATAAAATGGGAATTTTTTCAGGGATTTTTGGGGAAAAACTGGAAAATTTTGGGAATTTTTGGGGGAATTTTTTTGGGATTTTTTTCAGGGATTTTTGGGGAAAAATTGGAAAATTTTGGGAATTTTTTTGGGAATTTTTGGAGAATTTTTTCAGGGATTTTTGGGGAAAATCTGGAAATTTT
The DNA here is from genome assembly GCF_030490865.1 of Poecile atricapillus. Classification (NCBI taxonomy): domain Eukaryota; kingdom Metazoa; phylum Chordata; class Aves; order Passeriformes; family Paridae; genus Poecile; species Poecile atricapillus. The sequence continues at coordinate 144,160,292 of NC_081289.1, read as the reverse complement.
TGGGAATTTTCTTGGAACTTTGAAGGATTTTTTGGGGGAATTTTGGGAATTTTTTGGGGAAATTTTGGGGGGAAAATGAGAAATTTTTGAGAGAATTTTTGGGGAAAATTTGGGAATTTTGGGGGAAAATTTGGGAATTTTTAGGAATTTTTTGGGGGGAATTTTGGAGAAAAATTGGGAATTTTATTGGGAATTTTGGGGGAAATTTGGGGAATTTTGGGGAACTTTTTTGGGAATATTTGGTGGAATTTAGGGAGAAAAATTAAGAATTTTTTGGAAAAATTTGGGGAAAAAAATGGGAAATTTGAGGGAATTTTGGGAAAAAACCTGGGAATTTTGGATGAGTAACGGCAAAAAAAAAGGAATTTTTTGGGAATTTTTTTTGGGATTTTTGGGGGAAATTTGGGAATTTTTAGGAATTTTTTGGGGGAATTTTAAAGGATTTTTTGGGGGGAATTTTGGGGAAAAATTGGGATTTTTATTGGGAATTTTGGGGGAAATTTGGGAATTTTGGGGAACTTTTTGGGAATTTTTTGGTGGGATTTAGGGAGAAAAATTGAGAACTTTTGGGAAAAAATTGGAATTTTTGGGGAATTTTTTGAGGGAATTTTAGGGGGGAAAAATTGGGAATTTTTGGGAATTTTCTTGGAATTTTAAGGAATTATTTTGGGGAATTCTGGGAAATTTTGGGGGGAATTTTTGGGGAAAAAATGGGAATTTTTGGAGGGATTTTTGGGGGAAAACTTGGGAATTTTGAGGGAAAAATTGGGAATTTTTAGGATTTTTTTGGGGGAATTTTGGGGAAAAATTGGGGAATTTTGGGGAATTTTTGGAGGGAATTTTAGGGGGGAAAAATTGGAAATTTTGGTGAATTTTTTTTTTAATTTTAAAGGATTTTTTTTAAATTTTAGGGAAAAATTTGGGAATTTGGGGGGCAATTTTGGGGGGAATTTTTGAGGGAATTTTGAGGGAAAAATTGGGAATTTTTGGGAATTTTCTTGGAATTTTAAAGGATTTTTTTGGGAATTTTGGGGGTAATTTTTTGAGGGAATTTTGAGGAAAAAATTGGGATTTTTTGGGAATTTTTGTGGAATTTTAAGGAATTATTTTGGGGAATTCTGGGAAATTTTGGGGGGAATTTTTGGTGAAAAAATGGGAAATTTTGGGGGAATTTTGGGGAATTTTTTGGGGAATATTTGGTGGGATTTAAGGAGAAAAATTGGGAATTTTGGGGAAAAAATTAAAAATTTTTTGGGAATTTTTTTTAGGGATTTTTGGGGAAAGACTGGAAATTTTTGTGAATTTTCTTGGAATTTTAAAGGATTTTTTTTGGAAATTTTGGGGGAAAATTTGGGAATTTTGGATGGAATTTTTTGGGGAAATTTGGGAATTTTTAGGAATTTTTTGGGAGAATTTTAAAGGATTTTTTGGAGGGAATTTTGGGGAAAAATTGGGAATTTTATTGGGAATTTGGGGAATTTTTTTGTGAGATAAAGGGGGAAAATCAGGAATTTTTAGGAATTTTTTTGGAATTTTGGAGCAAAAATTGGGAATTTTTGGAAGGAATTTTGGGGAATATTTTGGGAATTTCTTGGTGGGATTTGGGGAGAAAAATTGGGAATTTTGGAGGAGAAAATTGGGAATTTTGGGGGAATTTTGGAAAAAATTTTAGGGGAGATTTGGGGGAAATCAGGAAAAGTTTGAGGGGAATTTTTGGAATATTGGGAATTTTTGGGAATTTTTTTATTGGGAATTTGGGGGCAAAAATTTGGAATTTTGGGGTTAAAAATGGGAAAATTCCAGGATTTTTTTAGGATATGGATGGGAAAATGGGAAAAAATTGGAATTTTCAGGAATTTTGGCTCTGGAATTCCAAATTTTTCAGGACTTTCCAGAATTTTCCAGGATTTTGGGATAAAAAAGGGGAAAATTCCTGAATTTTGGGTTTAAAAATTAAAAAATTCTGAAATTCTTGCCTTAAAAAATGGGAAAAATTCAGATTTTTTCCCTTAAAAATGGGGAAAAATTGGATTTTTTGGGAATTTTGGCTCTGGAATTCCAGGATTTTTCAGGATTTTCCAGGATTTTGGGATAAAAAAGGGAAAAATCCAGAATTTTGGGTTTAAAAATTGAAAAATTCTGGAATTTTTGACTTAAAAAATGGGAAAAATTCAGATTTTTTTCCCTTAAAAATGGGAAAAAAATTGGAATTTTTGGGAATTTTGCCTCTGGAATTCCAAGATTTTCCAGAATTTTGGGATAAAAAAGAGAAAAATTCCTGAATTTTGGGTTTAAATTTTGAAAAATTCTGGAATTTTTGCCTTAAAAAATGGGAAAAAATCAGGATTTTTGGGATTTTGACCTTTCAAAATGGGAAAATTCCAGAATTTTCTGGAATTTTGCTCTGGAATTCCGAGATTTTCCAGGATTTTGGATTGAAAAATTGGAAAAATCTGAAATTTTCACCTTAAAAAATGGGAAAAATTCCAAATTTTCCTTTAAAAGATGGGGAAAAATCCGATTTTTTGGGAATTTTTGCCTCTGGAATTCCAGGAATTTCTTTTTTTCTCATGGAATTTTCTTTCCCAGCCGTGGTCAGCGCCATTCCCGTTCCAACCTTGGAGAGTTCCCAATATCCCGGGATTTTACCGTCTCCCACCGGATTCCCGAATTTCCCTCTCAGGCCTCTGCCCTTCCCAAGCCTTGTTGGAAGAGGTGGGTGAAATTCCCAAATTTTCCTTGGAATTCTGGGGTTTTTTGGGATCTGCGAAAAATTTGGGGTTTTTAGGGATTTTTTCTGATTTTTTTTTGGATTTTTTTATCTCAAAATTTGGGCTTAAAATTGGAATTTTTTGGGATTTTTTGAGATTTTTTTCCTTAAAATTTGGGTTAAAAATGAGAAATTTGGGGGAATTTTTAGGGAATTTTTTTGGAATTTTTTGGGATTTTTATCCAAAAATTTTGGGCTTAAAATTAGAATTTTTCCATAATTTTGGGCAATTTTTATCCAAAAATTTGGGGTTTAAATCTGGAATTTTTCCACAATTTTTGAGGACTTTTAGGGAATTTTTTAACAATATTTGGGTTTAAAATTGGAATTTTTGGGGGAATTTTTTGGGATTTTTATCCAAATATTTGGGTTAAAAATGAGAAATTTTTTTTATTTTTTTTCTGGAGTTTTTTGGCATTTTTGGGAAATTTTTTCCCCAAGATTTGTGTTAAAAAAGGGAATTTTTTGGGTATTTTTTCCATCATTTTTTGAGAATTAATTCCCAAAATTAGGATTAAAAATGAGAATTTTATTGGCATTTTTTGAGATTTTTTTCCCCAAAGTTTTAAGTTTAAAATCGGAATTTTTTAGGAATTTTCAGGAATTTTTCAGGAATTTTTTTCCCAAAATTTGGGCTTAAAATTGGAATTTTTGGGGATTTTTTTTAGATTTTTTTCCTTAAAATTTGGGTTAAAAATGAGAATTTTGGGGGATTTTTTTCCCCAAATTTTGGGCTTAAAATTGGAATTTTTGGGGATTTTTTGAGATTTTTTTCCTTAAAATTTGTGTTAAAAATGAGAATTTTTGGGGAATTTTTAGGGAATTTTTCCACAAATTTTGGGATTAAAATTGGAAAATTTTGGGAGATTTTTGGGAATTTTTTCCAGAAGTTTTGGGTTAAAAATGAGAATTTTTGGGGAATTTTTAGGGAAATTTTTTGGGAATTTTTTGGGATTTTTATCCAAAAATTTGGGGTTAAAATGAGAATTTTTGGGGATTTTTTTTCCCAAATTTTGGGTCTAAAATTGGAAAATATTGGGAGTTTTTCAGGAATTTTTTCAGAGTTTTTTGGGAATTTTTTCCCCAAAATTTGGGTTTAAAATTGGATTTTTGGGGGATTTTTGGGGAATTTTTTTGGGAATTTTTTCCACAAAATTTGGGTTAAAAATGAGAACTTGGGGAATTTTTTGGGGGAATTTTTTGGGTTTTTTATCCAAAAATTTGGGGTTAAAATGGGAATTTTTCAGGAATTTTCTTGGAACTTTTCCACAAAAAAATCAGAATTTTGACAACAAAAACTCATAAATTTTTTTTTTGAATTTTTAGGATTTTTTTCTACCAAAATTAGAGATAATTTTTTTTTTAAATTTTGTTTTTTGGGAATTTTTTCCCAAAACTAGGTTTAAAATTGGATTTTTTTTAATTTTATGGGAGTTTCTTCCACAAAATTTATGTTAAAATTGGAATTTTTTGCAGATTTTTTTTGGAATTGTTTTCCCCAAATTTGGGTTAAAAAAGGGAATTTTGGGGGGAATTTTTTTTCCAAAATTTGGGTTAAAAATCAAAAATTTCCAGCTTTTAAAAGAATTTTTTCTTTAAAATTCCAGTTTTTTTCTTAAAACTTGAAAATTTTTTCCTGGAATTTGAGAATTTTTCCAGATTTTCTTTAAAAGCCTTAAAAATCTTCTAAAATTTTATAAAAAATCCCCAAAAATTTCTCATTTTTAACCTAAAATTTAAGTGAAAAAATAAAAAAAATTTGCCATTTTAAACCTAAATTTTAAGAAAAAAAAAATCTCAAAAAATTTACATTTTAAACCCAAATTTTGTGGAAAAAAATTCTAAAAAAATTCCAGAAAAAAAATTCCCAAAAATTCTCATTTTCAACCCAAATTTTTGCATAAAAATTCCTGAAAAATTCCGATTTTAAACCCTAAAAAGCATTAAAAAACCACCAAAAAAATCCAAATTTGGGCTAAAAAAGTGCAAAAACATCAGAATTTTGACAACAAAAACTCATAAAAAATTTTTTTTGAATTTTTAGGAATTTTTTCTACCAAAATTAGAAATAATTTTTTTTTAAATTTTATTTTTTGGGATTTTTTTTCCCAAAATTTTGATTTAAAAATAGGAAATTTTTTTTTTAATTTTTTGGGAATTTTTTCCCAAAATTTTGGGTTAAAAATTGGAATTTTTCTTTTAAATTTTTTGGGAGTTTTTTTTCACAAAATTTATGTTTAAATTGAAATTTTTGCTGCTTTTAACCCAAATTTGGGCTAAAAAAAATGCAAAAAAAAAAATCAGAATTTTAACAAAAAAACTCATAAAACCCCCAAATTTCCACTTAAAAATCTGGAAAAATTCTCATTTATACCAAAAATTTGAATTTTTTCCCATTTTTTCCAGCAGCTCTTCCCGAAAATCCGACTCCAGATCATCCCAATCCCGAGGAAATTCCCAGCAGGACGATTCCGACCGCCTGCGTCCGTCCCACTCATCCCCTGCGCAGTTTCGCCAATCCCATGGATCCCAAAATTCCCTACACGCCCCTGCTGGCCCAAGGTAACATCCCAGAATATTCCAAAATTATCCCAGAAGATTCCCAATTTATCCCAATTTTTTCCCACTTTTTTGAATTTTTTTCCCTTTTTTTTTTAGTTTTTTTCCCATTTTTTCCCATTTTTATCCCATTTTTTCCCTGTTTTTTTCCCTTTTTTCCCCAATTTTTTTATCATTTTTTTCCCATTTTTTGCCCTTTTTTCCCATTTTTTTTCCCATTTTTATCCCATTTTTATCCCATTTTTTGCCTTTTCCCATTTTTTTCCCATTTTTATCCCATTTTTTTCCAGTTTTTGCTTTTTTTTCCCAATTTTTTTTCACATTTTTTCCCATTTTTTCCCCTATTTTTTCTCCTTTTTTTTCCCATTTTTCCCCATTTTTTTCCTATTTTTTTCTCCATTTATTCCCATTTTTTCCCATTTTTTTTGAATTTTTTTCTCATTTTTTTCCCAATTTTTATCCCAGTTTTTTCCCTATTTTTTTCCCATTCTTTCCAATTTTTATTCCAATATTTTTTCCTAATTTTTTCCCATTTTTTTCTCATTTTTTCCCATTTTTATAAAACTTTTTCCCTTTTCTCCTTTTCTTCCATTTTTCACATTTTTTCTCCATTTTTTTCCAAATTTTTTCCCAATTTTTTTTATTTTTTCCCATTTTTTTCCCATTTTCCCCCATTTTTTCCAATTTTTTTCCCGTTTTTAATCCATTTTTTTTCTCCATTTCTTCCTGAATTTTTCTTTTTTCCCCATTTTTTCCCCACTTTTTTCCCTTTTTTTTTTTCCATTTTTTTCCCCATTTTTTTCCAATTTTTCCCCATTTTTTTTTACATTTTTTCTCATTTTTTTCCCAATTTTTTTCCCATTTTTTCCCCAATCCCATGGATCCCAAAATTCCCTACACACTGCTGCTGGCCCAATGTAACATCCCAGAATATTCCCAACTTATCCCAAATTATCCCAAATTTTTTCCCATTTTTTTCCCTTTTTTATCCCAGTTTTTTCCCATTTTTATTTAATTTTTTCCCATTTTTTTCCCCATTTTTTCCCCATTTTTTTGGAATTTTTTCCCATTTTTTCCCGTTTTTTCCCATTTTTTTCCCATTTTTTCCCAATTTTATCCCATTTTTTTCCCAATTTTTTTGCATTTTTTTCCCATTTTTTCCCAATTTTTTCTCATTTTTTATCCATTTTTCTCTCAATTTTTTTCCCTTTTCTTTAAAATTTTTCCCCAATTTTCCCCCTTTTTTTTCCCCATTTTTTCTCATTTTTTTCCCAATTTTTTTCCCATTTTTTCCCTATTCCATGGATCCCAAAATTCTCTACACGCCCCTGCTGGCCCAAGGTAACATCCCACAATATTCCCAAATTTCTCCTCAACTTTTCCTCAACTTTTCCCAATTTTTTCCCATTTTTTTTTATTTTTTCCCTATTTTTCCCAAATTTTTTCCAATTTTTTTCTCATTTTTTTCCATTTTATCCCATTTTTTTCCCTGTTTTTTCCCAATTTTTTCTCCATTTTTTCCCCATTTTTCCCCCGTTTTTTAATTTTTAATTTTTTCCATTTTTTCCCATTTTTTAAAAATTTTTTCTCTTTTTTTCCATTTTTTCCCAGTTTTTTCCATTTTTATCCCATTTTTTCTTTTTTTTTCCCATTTTTTTTCCATTTTAATCCCATTTTTTCCCTGTTTTTTCCCAATTTTTTCCCCATTTTTTAATTTTTAATTTTTTCCATTATTTTCCCTTTTTTATCCTATTTTTTCCCAATTTTCCCTATTTTTCCCATTTTTTCCCCATTTTTTCCAATTTTTTTTTTATTTTTTTACATTTTTTTACAAAATTTTTTCCCTTTGTGTTTCCAATTTTTCCCACTTTTTCCCATTTTTTCCTCCATTTTTTCCCCATTTTTTTCCTCATTTTTCCCAACTTTTCCCTGTTTTTTCCCATTTTTTTCCCCATTTTTCCCACACTTTTTTCCATTTTTTCTCCGTTTTTTTCCCCATTTTTCCCAAATTTTTTCCCTTTTTTTTCCTTTTTTTCCCATGTTTTCCCGCATTTTTCCTAATTTTATCCCTTTTTTTCCCTAATTTTTTCCCAATACCATGGATCTCAAAATTCCCTACACGCCCCTGCTGGCCCAAGGTAACATCCCAGAATATTCCCAATTTATCCCAAATTTATCCCAAATTATTCCAACTTTTTCCCATTTTTTTCCCAATTTTCCCAATTTTTTTCCATTTTTTTTTTTTCTCCCATTTTTTCCCCATTTTTTTTTAATTTTTTCCCAATTTTTTTTCCAAATTTTTTCCTTTTTTCCAATTTTTTCCCCTTATTTTTTTCCCATTTTTTTCCCAATTTTTCCCCATTTTTTTCCCCATTTTTCCAATTTTTTTCTCCTTTTTTTCCAAATTTTCCCCATTTTTTATCCATTTTTTATCCAATTTTTCCCAACTTTTCCAATTTTTTCCCATTTTTTTCCAATTTTTATCCCACTTTTTTCCCCTTTTATCCTTTTTTTTCTCCATTTTTTCCCAGTTTTTTCCATTTTTTTTCCTAATTTTTTTTCAATTTTTTCCCAATTTTTTCCCAATTTTTTGTCAATTTTTCCACATTTTTTTCCATTTTTTAATTATTTTTCCCTCTTTTTTCAATTTTTTCCCTTTTTTCCCAACTTTGCCCAATTTTTTCCCAATTTTCCCCATTTTCTTGCCACCTTTTCCTGCCCTTTTCCTGCTCTTTTCCAGCTCCTCTTCCCCAGCATTTTTCCCAATTTTTTTCCTTTTTTCCCCCATTTTTTTCCCATTTTTATTCCAGTTTTTCCACACTTTTTCCCATTTTTTCCCAAATTTTTGTCCCAATTTTATTCCAAATTTTCCCCCTTTTTATCCCATTTTTTCCCCAATTTTCTCCCAGTTTTCCCCATTCTTTTCCCGCCTTTTCCTGCTCTTTTCCCACCTTTTCCCGCCATTTCTGGACCTTTTCCCACCTTTTCCTGCCATTTTCCCGCCTTTTCCCACTCTTTTCCCGCCTTTTCCAGCTTTTCCTGCCTTTTCCCACCTTTTCCCAATTTTTCCCGCCTTTTCCCAATTTTTCCCGCCTTTTCCTGACCTTTTCCCGCCTTTTCCCGCCATTTTCTCTTCTTTTCCCACCATTTCTTGCCCTTTTCCCGCCTTTTCCTGACCTTTTCCCGCTTTTCCAGCCCCTCTGAAGACGGCGTCCCTGGGATTCCCGGGAAAAGCTCGATCCCCTCTGCTCCCAGTCTCCGTTCCCACGGCTCCGGAATGCGCCGAGGATTCCCAGGATTCCCAGAATTCCCAGAATTCCCAGGATTCCGGAAATGTGAGGGGAAAATGGGGGGGAAAATGGGGAAAATTGGGATGAAAATGGGGAAAATGGGGAAAAATTTGGAACAAAAATGGGATAAAAATGGGGAAAAATGGGAAAAAAATGGAGGAAAAAATGGGAATAAAAATGGGGAAAAAAGGAGGGAAAATGGGAAAAAATTGGGATGAAAATGGGGAAAAATTTGGAATAAAATGGGAAAAATTGGGATAAAAATGGGAAAAAATGGGAAAAAATTGGATTACAATTGGGAAAAAATTGGATTAAAAATGGGGGGAAATTGGGAAAAAATGGGGGAATTTTGGGATAAAAGTGGGAATAAAATGGAATAAAATTGGGAAAAATTTGGAATAAAAATGGGGAAAAATTGGAATAAAAATGGGGAAAAAATGGGAAAAAATTGGGAAAAAATTGGATTAAAAATGGGGGAAAATTGGGAATAAAAATGGGAAAAAATGGGGAAAAATTGGGATGAAAATGGGGAAAACTGGGAATAAAATGGGAAAAAATGGGATAAAAAGGGGAAAAAATTGGGTGAAAATGGGGAAAAAATTGGATTAAAAATGGGAAAAATTTGGGATAAAAATAGGGAATAAAGGAGGGAAAATGGGAAAAAATGGGGAAAAAATGGGAAAAAATGGGGGAAAATTTGGGATAAAAATGGGGAAAAAAGAGGGAAAATGGGAAAAAATTGGGATGAAAATGGGAAAAAATTGGGAAAAAAATGGGGAAAAATTGAGATAAAAATGGAGGAAAATTGGGATGAAAATGGGGAAAAAAGGACGGAAAATGGGAAAAAATTGGGATAAAAATTGGGAAATATTGGGAAAAAATGGGGGAAAATTGGGAAAAATTTGGGAAAAATAGGAATAAAAATGGGAAAAAAAATGGGATGAAAATGGAAAAAAATTGGGATGAAAATGGGGAAAAATTTGGAATAAAAATGGGAAAAAATTGGGATAAAATTGGAGGAAAATTGGGAAAAAATTGGATTAAAAATGGGAAAAATTTGGGATAAAAATAGGGAAAAAAGGAGGGAAAATGGGAAAAATTGGTGAAAAAATGTGGAAAAAATGGGATAAAAATGGGGAAAAATTTGGTAAAAAAACAGGAAAAAAATTGGGTTAAAAATGGGAAAAATTGGGGAAAAAAGGGGATAAAAATGGGTAAAAATTTAATAAAAATGGGATAAAATCGGAATAAAAATGGGAAAAAAATTGGAATAAAATTGGGGAAAAATGGGATAAAAATGGGGGAAAAATTGGAATAAAAATGGAGAAAATTTGGCAGAAAATGGGGAAAAATTGGAACAAAAATGGGAAAAGTGGGAGAAAAATTGGGAAAAATTTGGGATAAAAATGGGGGAAAATTTGGACTAAAAACAGGAGAAAAATTGGACTAAAATTGGGAAAAAAATTGGGATAAAATGGTAAAAAATTGGGGGAAAAATGTGGAAAAAATGGGATAAAAGTGGGGAAAAATTTGGAATAAAAATTGGAATAAAAATTGGAATAAAAACCAGAATAAAAATGGAAAAAATGGGATAAAAATGGGGAAAAACTTGGAATAAAATGGGATAAAAATGAGAGAAGAAATGGGGAAGAATGTGGAAAAAATTGGGATAAAAATGGCAAAAAATTGAGGAAAAATTGGGAGAAATGGGAATAAAAATCAGAATAAAAATGGGAAAAAATGGGATAAAAATGGAGAAAAATTTGGAATAAAAATTGGGGAAAAATTGGAATAAAAATGGGCAAAAAATTTGAATGAAATTGGGGAAAAAATTGGGATAAAAATCAGAATAAAAATGGGAAGAATTGGAATAAAAAAAGGAAAAATTAGGGATAAAAATGGGGGAAAATTGGGAAAAAATGGGATAAAAATGGGGAAAAAATTGGAATAAAATGGGAAAAATTGGGAAAAAATGGAGAAAATATGGGAAAAAAAGGGGGGAAAATGTGAAAAAAATGGAGGAAAATTGAGGAAAAAATTGGGAAAATTGGGAAAAAATGGAGGAAAATTGGTATAAAAATGGGGAAAAATTGGGAAAAAATTGGGATGAAAATGGGGAAAAATTTGTAATAAAATGGGAAAAAAATGGAGGGAAAATTGGGATAAAAATGGGATCGAAATGGGAAAAAATTGGGGAAAAAATGGGATGAAAATGGGATAAAATTGGGAAAAAATTGGATTAAAAATGGGGGAAAATGTGGAAAAAATGGGGGAAAAAAAGGAATAAATATGGGGAAAATTTGGATAAAAATGAGAAAAAATTGGGAAAAAAATGGTGGAAAAATGGGATGAAAATGGGATAAAATTGGGAAAAAATTGGGATGAAAATGGGGGAAAAAATGGGATGAAAATGGGGAAAAATTTGGAATAAAAATGGGAAAAAATTGAGATAAAAATGGAGGAAAATTGGGATAAAAATGGGGAAAAAATGGGATGAAAATGGGATAAAATTGGGAAAAATTTGGAATAAAAATGGGGAAAAAATTGGATAAAAATGAAGGAAAATTGGGAAAAATGTGGGATAAATGGGAAAAAATTGGGATAAAAGTGAAGAAAAAAATGGGATAAAAAGTGAGAAAAAATTGGAATAAAAATGGGAGAAAATTGGGAAAAGGGATAAAAATGGGAAAAAGAATAAAAATGGGAAAAAAATGGGAACAAAAATGGGAAAAAATGGGAAAAATGGGGAAAAATTGGGGAAAAAATTGGGGGAAAATTGGGGGAAAAATTTGAATAATAAATGGGAAAAATAGGAGAAAAATTGGAATAAAAATGGGGAAAAAATGTGGAAGAAATGGGAAAAAAATGGAGGAAAATTGAGGAAAAAATGGGGAAAATTGGGAAAAAAATGGAGGAAAATTGGGATAAAATTGGGGAAAAATTGGGATGAAAATGGGGAAAAATCTGGAATAAAATGGGAAAAAAATGGAGGAAAATTGGGATAAAAATGGGAAAAAATTGGGGAAAAATGGGAAAAAAATCAGAATAAAACCGGGAAAAATTTGGGATAAATGGGAATGAAAAAGGGAGTTGGAATTCCCGGGAATTCCCGACATTCCCAATTTTTTTCTCCCCCAGATTTATGAACAGGACGAGCTGAGCGAGCAAATGGCGAGTCTGGAAGGGCTGATGAAACAACTCAACGCCATCACAGGATCCGCCTTTTAATTCCCAAAAATCCCACGGAATTCCCAAAATTCCCACAATTCCAGGTTTTTCTGGATTGAAAAATCCCCAAAGAAAAAAAAGCTGCGGTGAAAATTCCCAAAATTTTGGTTTTTTCCCTTTGATATGGAGGGAAAATTGTGGAAAAATTGGATTTTTTTGGGATTTTTCCGGTGGTTTTTGATGGAAAAATGGGAATTTTGGGGGTTTTTTGGGGTTTTTGGGGTTTTTTTGGGGGTTTGGAGGAGGAAAATTGGGAATTTTAAGGGGATATGGAGGAATTGGGGGAAAATTCCTGGGAAAATGGGAAAAAATGCTGGAAAAATGGGAAAAATTCCAGGAAAAATGGGAAAAATTCCAGGAAAAATTGGGAAATTCCAAAGGAAAAAAGGAAAATCTTGGAAAAACCAAAGAAATCCTGGAAAAATGGGAAAAAATCCTGGAAAAATGGGGAAAATTCCAAGGGAAAAATGGGAAAAATTCCTGGAAAAATTCCTGGAAAAATTCCAGGAAAAATGGAAAAAATTCTGGGAAAAATTGAAGAATTCCAAAGGAAAAAAGGAAAATCTTGGAAAAAAACTAAAGAAATTCTGGACTAATGGGAAAAAATCCTGGAAAAATTCCAAGGAAAAAATGGGAAAAAATCCTGGAAAAACTCCTGGAAAAATGGGAAGAATTCCTGGAAAAAATGGGAAAAATTCCAGCTAAAAAGTAGAAATTTCATGGAAAAAAAGGAAAAATTCTGGAAAAAAGGAAAAAATGCTGGAAAAATGGCAAAATTCCTGGAAAAATGGAAAAAAAACTGGAAAAATGGGAAAAATTCTAAGGGGAAAATTCCTGGAAAAATTCCAGGAAAAATTGGGGAATTCCAAGGGAAAAAAAGGAAAATCTTGGAAAAAGTAAAGAAATCCTGGAAAAATGGGGAAAATTCCTGGAAAAATGGGGAAAATTCCAGGGAAAACGGGAAAAATTCCAAGGGAAAAATTCCTGGAAAAATTCCAGGAAAAATGGGAAAAATTCCAAAGGAAAAATGGGAAAAATTCTGGAAAAATGGGAAAAAATCCTGGAAAAATTCCAAGGGAAAAATCAGAAAAATTCCTGGAAAAATGGAAAAAAAAATTGGAAAAATGGGAAAAATTCCAGGAAAAATGGGAAAATTCCTGGAAAAATTGGAAAATGTTTGAGAAAAAGGGAAAATTGTTGGAAAAATGGGAAAAAATCTGGAAAAAAGGAAAAGAAATCCAGGAAAAAATCCAGGAAAAAAGAGGAAATTTTATGGAAAATATTCCTGGAAAAATTGGGAAATTCCAAAGGAAAAAAGGCAAATCTTGGAAAAATTCAAGAAATTCTGGAAAAAGGAAAAAAATAATGGAAAAAAGAAGAAAATTCCTAGAAAAATGGGAAAAAATCAAGGAAAAATCAGGAAATTCCAGGGAAAAATGGAAAAATGATGGAAAAACAAAAGAAATCCTGGAAAAATGGGAAAAATTCCAGGAAAAAGGGAAAAAATCCTGGAAAAAAGAAGAAATTTGATGGAAAAATGGGGAAAAATCCTGCAAAAATGGGAAATTCCAAGGAAAAAAGAAAAATATTGGAAAACCCAAAGAAATCCTGGAAAAATGGGGGAAAATTCCTGGAAAATGGGAAAATTTCTGTAAAAAAAAAGAAATTTCCTGGAAAAATGGGAAAAAATCCTGGAAAATGGGAAAATTCCAAGGGAAAAATCGGAAAAAATATTGAAAAAATGGGAAAAATTCCTGGAAAAATTCCTGGAAAAATGAAGAAATTTTATGGAAAAAGGGAAGAATTTAAAGAAAAAATGGGAAAAATTCCAGGAAAATGGGAAAATCCTGGGAAAACCAAAGAAATTACTGGGAAAATGGGAAAAAAATCATGGAAAATGGGAAAAATCCTGGAAAAATAAGAAATTTTAGAGAAAACTGAAAAAAATTCCAGGAAAAATGAAGAAATTCCTGGAAAAGTGGAAAAATGATGGAAAAACAAAAGAAATCCTGGAAAAGCTGAACATTTCCTGGAAAAATGGGAAAAAAATTGGTAAAATGGGAAAATTCCCAGAAAATGGGAAAATCCAAGGAAAAATGGGAAAAAATCCTGGAAAAAAGAATAATTTTTCTAGAAAAATGGAAAAAAATAGTGGAAAAGTTGAAGAATTTCCTGGAAAAATGCAAAAAATTCCAAGAAAAATAGGGAAATTCCAGAAAAAAACCCAAAATCCTGGAAAATGGGAAAAATCCTGGAAAAAAAGAAGAAATTTCCTGGAAAAGAGGAAAAAAATAATGGAAAAGAAAGGGAAATTCTTGGAGAAAAATTCCAGGAAAAAAATTCCAGGAAAAAATAAAAGTACTTGGAAAACAGAAGAAAATTCCTGGAAGAAAAAGAAGGAATTTTGGGGAAAAAAATGAAGAATTTAAAGAAAAAATGGGAAAATTTGAGGGAAAAAGAAGAAATTTCCTGGAAAACTGGGGAAAAAAATCTTGAAAACTGGAAAAAAATCCAGGAAAAATTGGGAAATTCCAAAGAAAAAAGGGAAAATTCCAGAAAAAATGGAAAAAAAATCCAGGGAAAAAACCAAAAAACGGGAAGAATTCCAAGAAAAAAAGAAAATTCCAGGAAAATAAAGAAAAGTTCCAGAAAAAAAAGGGAAATTCCAGGAGAAAAAAAAAAAAAAATCTGGGAAAAAAAGGAAAAAAATTCCAGGAAAATAAAAATGGGAAAAATTCCCAAAGAAATGGGAAAAAAATCCTCAAAAATGGGAAAAAGATTAAAAAAATGGGAAAAAAAATTTAAAAATGGGAAAAAATTCCGTAATAATGGGAAAAAAATCCAGGAAAAAAAGAGAGGAAAATTCCGGGAAAAATGGGAAAAAAATTCCCAAAAAAAGGGAAAAAAAATCCCCCCAAAATTAAAAAAATTACAGAAAAATGGGAAAAAAAATCGAATTATTGGAAAAAATTCCAGGAAAAAATTCCAGGAAAGAAAAGAGGAATCTTCCAGGGAAAATGGGGAAAAAATCCCAAAAAAATGGGAAAAATTCCAGAAAAAAAGGGAAAAAAAAATCCAGAAAATTGGGAAAAATAAAAATAATTGGGAAAATTTCCAGGGAAAAGGAAAAATTCCAGAAAAATGAAAAAAATTCGCAAAAAATAGGAAAAAATTCCAGAATAATGGAAAAAAGTTCCAGGAAAAAAAAGAGGAAAATTTCAGGAAAATTGGGAAAAATTCCCAAAAAATGGGGAAAAAATCCCAGGAAACTGGAAAAAAAATCCAGAAAATTGGGAAAAATCAAAGTAAATGGGAAAATTTGCAGGGAACAGGAAAAAAATTCCAGGAAAAGGAAAAAATTCCCAAAAAAGTGAAAAAAATCCCCAAAAATGGGAAAAATTCCCCAAGAAATGGGAAAAAAATTCCCAAAAAATTGGGAAAAATTCCAGGAAAAAAAAAGATGAAAAGGGAAAAAATTCCAGGAAAAAAGAGAGGAAAATTCCAGGAAAAATGGGAAAAAATTCCCCAAAAATTGGGAAGAATTCCAGGAAAAAAAAGGATAAAATGGGAAAAAATTCCAGGAAAAATGGGGAAAAAATTCAGGAAAAAAAAGAGGAAAATTCCAGGAAAAATGGGAAAAAAATCCAAAAATATTGGGAAAAATTCCAGGAAAAAAAAGGATAAAAAGGGAAAAAATTCCAGAATAATGGGGAAAAAATTCAGGAAAAAAGAGAGGAAAATTCCAGGAAAAATGGGAAAAATTCCAATAAAAATGGGAAAAAATTCCTAAAAAAATGAGAAAAAATCCAGGAAAAAAATGAGGAAAATTCCAGAAAAAATGGGAGAAATTCCCATAAAAACGGGGAAAATTCCAAAAAAAAAGGAAAAAAAATTCCCAAAAAATGAGGAAAATTCCCCAAAAATTGAAAAATTCCCAAAAAATGGGAGAAATTCCAGGGAAAATGGGAAAAATTCCAGAAAAATGAGAAAAATTCCCAAAAAATGGGAAAAATTTCAGGGAAAATGGAAAAAAATCCAGGAAAATGGGAAAAATTTTAGAAAAATGGGAAAAATTCCAGGAAAATGGGAAAAATTCCAGGAAAATGGGAAAAATTCCAGGGAAATGGAAAAAAATCCAGAAAAATGGGAAAATCCCAAAAAAATGGGAAAAATTCCAGAAAAATGGGAAAAAATCCCCAAAAATAAGAAAAATTCCTAAAAAATGGGAAAAATTTCAGGAAAAATGGGAAAAATTTCAGGAAAATGGGAAAAAATCCAGGGAAAATCAGAAAAATTCCCAAAAAATGGGAAAAATTCCCCAAAAATGTGAAAAAATTCCAGGGAAAATGGGAAAAATTCCCAAAAAATGGGAAAAACTCACACAAAATGGGAAAAATATCAGAAAAGTGGAAAAATTCCCAAAAAAGGGAAAATTTCCAGGAAAATGGAAAAAAATTCCCAGAAAATGGGAAAAAAATTTCCTGAAAAAGCGAAAAAATAAAAAAAAAGTAAAAATTCCAGGAAAAAATTCCCAGAATTCCCAAATTTTTCAACAATTCCAGGATTTTCCCCCGAAAATTCCCAATTTTTTCCTCCAATTTCCAACAAAAACACCCCAAAGTTTGGGAATTTGGGGATTAGGAAAAGGGGGAGGGGAGGGAGGGGCTCATTTGCATAATTTATGCTAATTTATTCGTTAGATGCAGCGAATTTTCCCGGGAAAAATTTTAAAAAATTCCGGGGAAATTCCTGAATTTTTTTGTTTTAAATTTTAGATTTTTTTAGATGAATTTGGGGGAGGGAGGGGAAGGAAATTCCCGGGAAAAATTCCCAGATTTTTTTTGGATAAAAAATTTAAAAATTCCAAATTTTTTTGGGTTAAAAGTAAAAAAAATCCGATTTTTTTTAATTAGAAAGTTTTAAAATTTCCCAAATTTTTTTTGGATAAAAGTAAAAAAATTCCCAAAATTTTTTAAATTAATTTTTTTTTTTTAATTCCCAAATTTTTGGGGATTAAAAATTTAAAAATTCCGATTTTTTTGGATTAAAAATAAAAAAAAAATCCTAAATATTTTTGGATAAAAAAATGGAAAAAACTCCCCATTTTTTTTAAATTAAAAACTAAGGAAAATTCCCAAATTTTTGGGATTAAAAATATTAAAAATTCTAAGTTTTTTTTAATTAAAAATGGAAAAAATCCAAATTTTTTTATTTAAAAAGTTTTAAAATTTCCCCAATTTTTTTTGGATTAAAAATTTTAAAATTCCCTAATTTTTTTAAATTAAAAATTCTTAAAAATTCCAAATTTTTTGGCATTAAAAATATTAAAAATTCTAAATTTTTTTTGATTAATAATGGAAAAAATTCCCAAATTTTTTTAAATGAAAAATTTCTAAAATTCCAAATTTTTGGGATAAAAAATTTTAAAATTTTCGATTTTTTTTGTAAGTTAAAAATGAAAAAAATTGGAATTTTTTTAATTAAAAATTGTTAAAACTTCCCAAAATTTTTTTGGATTAAAATAAAAAAAATTCCAAAAATTTTTTGATAAAAAAAATGAAAAGATTCCCAAATTTTTTTTAAATTAAAAATTTTAAAAATTCCAAATTTTTTGGGATAAAAAGTTTAAAAAATTCTCATTTTTTTTGGATTAAAAATGAAAAAATTGGGAATTTTTTAATTAAAAAGTTTTGAAATTTCCCAAAATTTTTTTGGATAAAAATGAAAAAATTCCCCAATTTTTTTAAATTAAAAAGTTTTAAAAATTCCCAAATTTCCAAAAAATTTCCCGGGAATTCTGAAGGGGATTTGGGGGTAGGAAAAAATTTTTTTAGGAATTTGTGGGGATTTTTTGGGATAAAAAATCAAAATAAAATAAAAAAAAAAAGGATTTTGATAGAAAAAAAAAAAGTTCCGGAATTTTCTGTTAATTAATTAATTGGGTTGGTAATTAGGGAATTAATTAGTTAATTTGGGTTTTTTATTGATTTATTTCTTAGTTTTAAAGTTTTAATTAAGTTAAATTAGGATTTAATTAATTTAATTTATTTTATTGAATTTGTTGAATTGAATTATTTTAATGTAATTTAGTTTGTTAATTTTTTAATTATTTAATTTAATTTAGTTCATTTTGTAAATTAAAATTTTTAAATTATTTTAATTTAATTTAGTTGATTTCTTTAATTGAATTATTTTATTTTATTTTATTTATTTTATTTATTTTGTTATTAATTTAATTTAATTTAATGAGTTTTGTTAATTACTTAATTGCATTTAACTTTGTTAATTTTGTTAATTGTTTAATTTAATTTACTTCATTTTGTCCATTGTTTAATTTAATTTATTTTGTTAATTTAATTGGTTTGTTAATTTTTTTAATGATTTAATTTAATTGCATTTAATTTTGTTAATTTAATTTAATTTGTCAATTATTTAATTTAATTTTGCTAATTTAATTTAATTTGTTTTGTTAATAATTTAATTGAAAATAATTTTGTTAATTGTGTATTTAATTTCATTTAATTTGGTTAATATTGTTAATTTAATTTAATTTATTTAATTGTGTTAATAATTTAATTTAATTTAATTTAGTTAATTTTATTAATAATTTAATTTAATTTAGTTAATTCAATTTAATTTCATTTATTTTGCTAATTTAATTTAATTTATTTTGTTAATAATTTAATTGAAATTAATTTTGTTAATTATGTATTTAATTTAATTTAATTTGGTTAATATTGTTAATTTAATTCAGTTTACCTAACTGTGCTAATTATTTAATTTAATTTAATTTAATTTAATTTAGTTAATTTTGTTAATTACTTATTTTATTTCATTTGCTTAATTTTGTTAATTATTTAACTTCATTTCGTTTAATTTCATTAATTTTTTTAATGATGAGCGGCCGAGTTTACCTCAGGGAGGAATCGACCAATCAGGGAGCGGCAGAGGTCTTATAAAGGGCGGGAAAGGCGGGAAAGCCGCATTTGCAGCCGGGAGCGGTGGGGTGAACATGGGGGTGAATTAATCGATTTAAAGGATTTGGGAGGGGTTTTTTGAGTTTTGGGGGTTTATTTTTGGGTTTTTTAAGGGTTTTGGGTTTTATTTTGAGGTTTTTGGGGTTGTTTTGGGAGTTTTTTGGGTTTTTTTGCCTTTGGGTTTGGCTGTGGGATCGTGAGGGGAGGGGTAGCTCCGGGTGGTTTGAGAGATAAAGAAAGTGATTTAATTGATTTATTTTAATTATTGGGGGAAATTTTAGGACTTTTCAAGGTTTATTTGGGGATTTTTTAAGGGTTTTGGGTTTATTTTGAGGGTTTTGGGGTCATTTTGGGGCTTTTTGGGTTTTTTTTGGGTTTGGGGTTCCCTGTGGGGCCATGAGGGGGGGGCGGCTCCAGGCGGTTTTTAAGCTAAAAACGAGATTTAATTGATTTATTTTAATATTTTTGGGAAATTTCAGGAGTTTTAAAAGTTTATTTGGGTTTTTTTTCTAAAGTTTTTTGGGTTTATTTTCAGGTTTTTGGGGTCATTTTGGGGCTTTTTGGGGTTTTTTGGGTTTGGGGATCCCTGTGGGGCTGTGAGTGGGGGGCAGCTCCGGGTGGTTTGAGAGATAAAGAAAGTGATTTAATTGATTTATTTTAATTCTTTGGGGAAATTTTAGGACTTTTCAAGGTTTATTTTGGGATTTTTTAAGGGTTTTGGGTTTATTTTGAGTTTTTTGGGGTAATTTTGGGGCTTTTGGGGGTTTTTTGGTGTTTGTGGGGCCGTGAGGGGGGGGGCAGCCCTGGGTGATTTTTAATACAAAAAAATTAAATTAATTAATTAATTTTAATTATTTTTGCAATTTTTAGGAATTTTTAAAGTTTATTTTGGGATTTTTAAAAAGTTTTTGGGTTTATTTTCAGGTTTTTGGGGTCATTTTGGGGCTTTTTGGGTTTTTTGGGGGTTTGGGGTTCCCTGTGGGGCCGTGAGGGGGGGGAGAGCAGCTCCGGGTGATTTTTAATATAAAAAACTTGAATTAATCAATTTATTTTAATTATTTTAATAAATTTTAGAAGTTTTTAAAGTTTATTTTAGTTTTTTTTAAGGTTTTTGGGTTTATTTTGAGGTTTTTGGGGTCATTTTGGGGTTTTTTGGTTTTTTTGGGGGTTTTTGGGATTTTTTGGGGGTTTTTTGGGGTTTTTTGGGGATTTTTGGGGTTTTTGGGTTTTTTTGGGTTTTTTGGGGTTTTTTTGGGTTATTTTTGGGTTATTTTTGGGCTTTTTGGGTTTTTGGGGTTTCTTTGGGGTTTTTTGGGGGGTTTTGGATTTTTTGGAATTTTTTGGGTTTATTTGGGGGTTTTATGGGGTTTTTTGGGGATTTTTTGGGGTTTTTTGGGGTTTTTTAGTATTTTTGGGGGGTTTTTTGGGATTTTTGGGTTTTTTAGAATTTTGGGGTTTTTTTGGTGTTTTTTGTGGTTTTTTGGGGTTTTTTTGGGTTTTTGGGGGGATTTTTTGGGGTTTATTTGGGGTCATTTTGGGGTTTTTGGGGTTTATTTGGGGTTTTTTTGGTGTTCTGGGGTCATTTTGGGTTTTTTGGATTTTTTTGGGGTCATTTTGGGATTTTTTGGGGTTATTTTGGGTTTATTTGGGTTTTTTGGGGTTTTTTTGGGGGTTTTTTGGGGCTTTTTGGGGTTTTTTTTGGTTTTTTGGGATTTTTTGGGTTTTATTTGGGGTTTTTTGGGTTTATTTGGGTTTATTTGGGTTTTTTGGGATTTTTTTTGGGTTTATTTGGGGTTTTTTGGGGTTTTTTTGGGAGGTTTTGGGGTTTTTTGAGGTTTTTTGGAGTTTATTTGGGGTTTTTTGGGGTTTTTGGTTCTTTTTTGTTTTTGGGGTTTTTGGGGGGGATTTTTTGGGGTTTTTTTGGGTTATTTGGGGTTTGTTTGAGGTTTTTGGGGTAATTTTGGGGCTTTTTGGGGTTTTTTTCAGGTTTTTTGTGATTTTTTGGGGTTTTTTTGGGCTTTTTGGGTATTTTGGGGGATTTTGGGAGTTTTTTGGTGTTTTTTGGGTTTTTTTGGGTTTATTTGGTGTTTTTTGTTTTTTTTTTGGGGGGGGTTTCTTTGGGTTTTTTGGATTTTTTTGGAATTTTTTGGGTTTATTTGGGGTTTTTTGTGATTTTTTGGGGGTTTTTGGGGTTTTTTTTTCATGTTTATTTGGGGCTTTTTGGGTTTATTTGGGGGTTTTGGGGTTTTTTTCAGGTTTTTGGGTTTTTTAGCTCCAGATTTCCCCTTCCAGCAGCTCAGGAATATCCTTGGGAGAAGAATTCCAAAGAAATTCCAGGAATAAAAAACCAATAAAGAAATTTTGACTTTGAATTTTTATTTGTGATGTAATTCATTAATTAATTTATGCATTCATTTCATTAATTAAAACCCCAGGGACACAAATTTATTCCTTTTATTCCTTTTCCAGGGAGAAATGTGGGAATAAAATGCTCCAATCCCAAATTTCCAGCCCTAAATCCCAAATTTTCCACCCAAAATCCCAAATTTTTCCCTAAAAATCTCAAATTTTTCCCCAAAATCCCAAATTTTCCCACCCAAAATCCCAAAATTCCAATTTTTCTTCCCAAATCCCAATTTTCCATCCCAGAATCCCAAATTTTCCCACCAAAAATCCCGAAATTTTCCCTTGAAATTCCCAAATTTTCCCCTAAAAATCCCAAATTTTCCACCCAAAATTCCAAATTTCCAACCCAAAATTGCTATTTTTCCTTTCCAGACCCCAAATTTTCCACATAAAATCCCAAATTTTTCCCTAAAACTCCAAAATTTCCATCCCAAATTCCCAAATTTTCCACCCAAATCCCCATTTTTCCTTCCCAATTCCCAAATTTTTCCCTAAAAATCCCAAATCCACCCAAAATTCCCTATTTTCCATCCCAAAATCCCAAATTTTCCCCAAAATCTTCCCCCAAAAAATTCCTTTTCCCTCCCAATATTCCATAAAAAACCTCGGAAAAAAAATTCCCAGAAAATAAAAAAATTCCCCAAAATTCAAATTAAAATTTAAATAAAATAAAAAAAATGAATTTTTTTTTAAAAAAACCCAAAATTGGAGGAAAATTTCCCCCCAAAAAATTTAAAGATTGGAAAAAATCTGGAAATTCCAGGGAAAAATCGGAATAAAAATCGAAATAAAAATGAAAAATAAAAATATTAAATTTTCAATTTAATATTTTATAAAAATAAAATTAAAATTAAAAATTTAAATTTAATATTTTATCGAAATAAAATTAAAATTTAAAAATTCAAATTTCATATTTTATAAAAATAAAATTAAAATTAAAAATTTAATTCATTTTTTAATATGTTATCGAAATAAAATTAAAATATAAAAAATTTAATTCGGTTTTTTAATATTTTATAGAAATAAAATTTAAAAGTTGAATTCGTTTTTTTAATGTTTTATCGAAGTAAAATTTAAATTTAAAAATTTAAAATTTCATAGAAATAAAATCAAATTTTAACAATTTTAAATTTAATATTTTATAAAAAAAAATTAAAACTTAAAATATTAAATTAATATTTTATTGAAATATAATTAAAATATTAAAAAATTTAATTCCGTTTTTAAATATTTTTTAGAAATAAATTTTAAATATTAAAATTTAATTCATTTTTTAAAATATTTTTTAGAAATAAATAAAATTATAAATATTTAAATTTAATATTTTATAGAAATAAAACCAAAATATAAAAATTAAAAATTCAATATTTTATAGAAATAAAATTAAAATTATAAAATTTAATTCATTTTTTAATATTTTATAGAAAGAAAATAAAAGTATAAAAAATTTAAATTTAAGATTTTATAAAAATAAAATTAAATTATAAACATTTTGAATTTAATATTTTATCTAAATTATAAAAACTTTAATTCCATTTTTAAAATATTTTATAGAAATGAAATCAAAATATAAATTTCAATTCCGTTCTTTAATATTTTATAGAAATAAAATTAAAATATAAAATTTAAAAATTTTATATTTTATAGAAAAAAAATTAAAAATATAAAAAAAATTCATTTTTTTAAAATATTTTATAGAAATAAAATTAAATTATAAAAATTTAAATTTAAGATTTTATAGAAATAAAATCAAAACATGAAATTTTATTCAGTTTTTTAATACTTTATAGAAATAAAATTAAAATAAAAAATTTTAAAATTTAGTATTTAGTGAAAATAAAATTAAAATTATACAAATGTAATTCCGTTTTTTCATATTTTATAGAAATAAAATCAAAATATAAAATTTTAAACTTAATATTTTATAGAAATAAAATTAAAATTAAAAAAATCAAGCCTGGTTTTACCTCAGAAAATCTACCAGGAGGTTCCGATTTTAATATTTTATAGAAATAAAATTAAAATTAAAAAATTCAACCACGGTTTTACCTCAGGAAATCCTCTGGAGGTTTTAAATTTAATATTTTATAGAAATAAAATTAAAACAGAACATTTTAAATTTAATATTTTATCCAAATAAAATCAAAATTTAAAAATTCAAGCCCGGTTTTACCTCGGAAAATCCCCTGGAGATTTTAATATTTCATAGAAACAAAATTAAAATCTAAAAATTTAATTACGTTTTTACCACAGGAAATCTCCCTGAAAGTTCCAATTTTAATATTTTATCAAAAAAAATCAAAATTAAAAAAAATTAAGCCCATTTTTACCTCAGAAAATCCCCAGGAGACTCCGATTTTAATATTTTATAGAAATAAAATTAAAATTAAAAAACTCAAGCCCGGTTTTACCTCAGGAAATCTCCCTGGAGCTCCGATTTTAATATTTTGTAGAAAGAAATGAAAATTAAAAAATTCAACCCCATTTTTACCACAGGAAATCTCCAGGAGGTTCCGATTTTATTATTTTATAGAAATAAAATCAAAATTAAAAAATTCAAGCCCGGTTTTATCTCAGAAAATCTCCCGGAAACTCCGATTTTAATTTTTAATAGAAATAATATCAAAATTAAAAAATCCAGGCCTGGTTTTACCACAGGAGCTCTCCCAGACGCTCTGATTTTAATATTTTATAGAAATAAAATCAAAATATAAAAATTCAAGCCCCTTTTTACCTCATGAATTCTCCCCTGCTGCTCCCGCGCCGCTCCCATGGAATGAGCCACCCTCCCTCAACGCGCGCCCCTTTTCAAACCTCGGCCGGCTCGCTATTGGCTGAGGCGCCCGCAGCTCGGCGCTGATTGGATAAGACGCGCGAAGCCCCACCCCCTTAGAAAAGGGCGGGAAAACTCGACCCTCCCTCACTCGCTTTGGGAATTTCGGGAATTTTGGGATCGGGAAATTCCGGGATTAATTAATAATTAATAATTAATTAATTAAAAACCCTCAATTAATATAAACCCCAAGATATTCCCATATTTATATTTTTTTTTGGCTTCCCATTTCCAAGATTTCCCTCAGAAAATTCCCATTTTTTTGTCGTTTTCCCACATAAATCCATAAAAAATTCCAAAAAGTTTTCAGAATAAATTCGTTTATTTCTCTTTACAGAATTTTCCAAGTTTTTTTTATTATTATTATTTATTTATTTTATTTTTCTTTTCCAGGTATAAAAAAAAATCTCCTATTTTTTATTCATTTTTATTTATTTATTTACAGAATCCGGGGAAAAATTTTTATTTCTTTTTTTTTTCCCCACGGGAATTTTCCTGATCCAAAGTTTTTTTTAAATCCTTTAAAAATAAAAATCCAGAGAATTCCCAAAGTTTTGGAATTCCAAATCCGAGATTTTTTTTAAAAATCTGTGGAAAATAAAAAAAAAAAAAAAGAGGGAAAAAAAATCAAAATAAAATGAATTTTTTAATATAAATTTTTCTTATTTTTCGGGAATACTTAATTTGATTTTTCCCGGTTTTTTTTTTCCTTGTAGGAATATTTACATCCCAAAAAAAAAAATTAAGGATTTAAAAACGAAAAATAAACAAAAAAAATATTTTTGGAATTCCCAAAAAAAAAAAAAAAAAAACCTTCGGAAAAATGTGCGCGAATCCGAAGGGGGAAAAATTCAAAAAGTGCCTCGAAAGTTTGGAATTTTCTTGGAATTTTCTCCTTTGGGGATCCAAGTACCTGGAAAAAAAAAAAGGAATTTTTTAAGGGATTTTTGGATAGATGTGAAGAGAAAAATTCCAGAAAAAAATCAAATTTTTTCCCATTTTTTTTCTGTGTTTCCTGCATTTTTTTCCCCAATTTTTCCCAATTTGCCCTTTTTTTCCCAAAATTTTTCCCCATCTTTTTTCCATTTCCCCCCAAAATTCCCATTTTTTCCATTTTTATCCCATTTTTTTCCCCAAAATTCCCATTTTCCCCATTTTTTCCCATTTTTCCCAATTTTTCCACATTTTTCCCCATTTTTTCCCCATTTCCCCCCAAAATTCCCATTTTTTCCCATTTTTATCCGATTTTTTCCCATTTTTATCCAAATTTTCCGCCAAAATTCACATTTTTTCCCATTTTTTTTCCCAAAATCTCCATTTTTTCCCAATTTTTCCCATTTTTCCCATTTTTATCCCAATTTCCCCCATTTTTATCCCAATTTTTCCCCATTTTTTCCCGTTTTTCCCCATTTTTATCCCATTTTTCCCCGAAATTCCCATTTTATCCTGATTTTTCCCATTTTTATCTCATTTTTTTCCCCCAAATTCCCATTTTCCCCCCCAAAATTCCCAATTTTCACATTTTTATCCCAAAATTCCCATTTTTATCCCATTTTTCCCCATTTTTCCCCCATTTTTCCCCAAAATTCCCATTTTTTTCTCCGAAATTCCCATTTTTTCCCATTTTCCCCAAAAACTCCCATTTTTCCCCAATTTTCCCCATTTTTATCCCATTTTTTTCCCCAAAATTCCCATTTTTTCCCCCAAAATTCCCAATTTCCCTATTTTTTCCCATTTTTAATCCAATTTTTCCAGATTTTTCCCATTTTTATCCCCATTTTCCCATTTTTTCCCCAATTTTTCCCCATTTTTTTCCCACTTCCCCCCAAAATTCCCATTTTTTCCCATTTTCCCCCCGAAATTCCCATTTTTATCCAAATTTTTTCACATTTTTTCCATTTTTCCCATTTTATCCCATTTTTCCCCATCTTTTTCCCATTTTCCCCAAAAAATCCCAATTTTTCCCAATTTTTCCCATTTTTATTCCAATTTTCCCCCAATTTTTCCCATTTTTCCCATTTTTTTCCCATTATTTCCCAGTTTTATCCCATTTTTTCCCCAAAATAGCCATTTTTCCCTGTTTTTATCCCAATTTTTATCCCAATTTTCCCAATTTTCCCATTTTTATCCCAATTTTTCTCCCAAAACTCCCATTTTTTTCCCAAAATTCCCATTTTTTCTCCAAAATTCCCATTTTTTCCCATTTTTATTCCAATTTTCCCCCCAAAATTCCCATTTTTTCCCCATTTTTCCCCAATTTTTTCCCCAAAATTCCCCTTTTTTTCCCCAAATTCCCATATTTCCCAAAAAAATTCCCAATTTTCCCATTTTTATCCCAAAATTCTCCATTTTTATCCCATTTTCTCCCATTTTTATCCCAATTTTTCCCATTTTTATCCCAATTTTTCCAATTTTTTCCCCCATTTTTCCCATTTTTTCCCCAAAAATTCCCATTTTTCCCAATTTTTCCCATTTTTATCCCAAAATTCCCATTTTTTCCCATTTTTCCCCCAAAATTCCCATTTTCCCCCAAAATTCCCATTTTTTCCCATTTTTCCCCCAAAATTCCCGTTTTCCCACCTCTCTCAGGATTCCCGGCCGTTTTCCAGCTCCGATTCCGAGTTTTTCCTGGAATCCTGAGTGCGGGAAACGACGTCGGCCATCAGCGCCTCCTCCAGCTTCTTCCTCACCTGCTGCACCCTCTCCTCCTGTTTCCTGCCCAAAAATTCCAGGAAAAACTTGGAATTCCCAAAAAAATTCCCAAATTTTCATTCCCCAAAAAATTCCCGGTTTTTACACAAAAATTCCCATTTTTTTCCACCAAAATTCCCATTTTTTCCTCCCTAAAATTCTCTTTTTATCCACAAAAATTCCCAATTTTTTAGACAAAAATCCCCATTTTTCCCCCCAAAATTCCCATTTTTTTCTCCCCAAAATTCCCATTTTTCCCCCAAAATTCCTTTTTTTTCTCCCTAAAATTCCCATTTTTTACACAGAATTTCCCATTTTTTCCCCCAGAATTCCGATTTTTTTCTCCAAAAATATTCCCATTTTTTACACAAAAATTTTGATTTTTTTTAATAAAAATTCCCATTTTTTTCTCCCCAAAATTCTGAGCTTTTTCTCCCTAAAATTCCCATTTTTTTCCTTCAAAAATTCCCATTTTTTCCCTCAAAAATTCCCATTTTTTTATGCAAAAATTCCCAATTTTTTCCTCCAAAATTCCTGTTTTTTACACAAAAATTCTGATTTTTTTCCCCAAAAAATTCCTGTTTTTTTCCCTAAAAAATTCCCATTTTTTTCCTTAAAATTCCCACTTTTTTCTCCCTAAAATTCCCATTTTTTCCACCCAAAAATTCCCGTTTTTCCCCTCCAAAATACCCATTTTTCCCTAAAATTCCCCTATTTTTAATGCAAAAACTTCCATTTTTTACCTCAAAAATTCCCTTTTTTTCTTCCTAAAATTCTCTTTTTTTTCCTTAAAATTCCCATTTTTTACACAAAAATTGTGATTTTTTTTCCCTAAAATTCCCAAATTTTTTCTCCCTAAAATTCCCCCGCTGCACCCTCTCCTCCTGTTTCCTGCCCAAAAATTCCAGCAAAAACTTGGAATTCCCAAAAAAATTCCCAATTTTTCCTTCCCCCAAAATTCCCATTTTTTAAATGAAAAAATACCCATTTTTTACACAAAAATTCTGATTTTTTTCTCCTTGAAATTCCATTTTTTTCCTTAAAAATTCCCATTTTTTTCTCCCTAAAATTCCCACTTTTCCCAAAAGAATTCCCATTTTTTACATAAAAATTAAGATTTTTTCTCCTTAAAATTCCCATTTTTCCCCTAAAATTACTTTTTTTTACACAAAAAATCCCATTTTTTACTCAAAAATTCCCACTTTTTTCTCCCTAAAATTCCCATTTTTTCCCTCAAAAATTCCCATTTTTTCCTCCCCAAAATTCCCAATTTTTATGCAAAAATTCCCATTTTTTTCTCTCTAAAATTCCCATTTTTTTGCTGTCAAAATTCCCATTTTTTTCCTTAAAATTCCCTTAAAATTAGGATTTTTGAGGAAAAAATGGGAATTTTTGTGTCAAAAAAATGGGAATTTTTGAGGAAAAAATGGGAATTTTTGGGTGAAAAAAATGGGAATTTTTGCACCAAAAAATGGGAATTTTTTTGCTAGAAAAATCAGGAATTTTTATGGAAAAAATGGGAATTTTTGAGGAAAAAGTGGGAATTTTTGAGGGAAAAAATGGGATTTTTTCCATCAAAAAATTGGAATTTTTGAGGAAAAAAAATGGGAATTTTTGAGGAAAAATACGGGAATTTTTGTGTCAAAAAAATGGGAATTTTTGAGGAAAAAATGTGAATTTTTGTGGAAAAAAAAAGGGAATTTTTGTGGTAAAAATGCGAATTTCAGGGGAGAAAAAATGAGAATTTTTACACAAAAAATGAGTATTTTTGAGGAATAAATGGGAAATATTTCACCAAAAAAATGGGAATTTTTGACAAAAAATGGAATTTTTGTGAAAAAAAATTAGAATTTTTACACAAAAAATGGGAATTTTTGAGGAAAAAATGGGAATTTTTGAGGAAAAAATGGGACTTTTTCCACCAAAAATCTGGAAATTTTGAGGAAAAAAAAAGGGATTTTTTTCACCAAAAAATGGGAATTTTTGGGGAAAAAAATGAGGATTTTTACACAAAAAAATGTCAATTTTTGAGGGAAAAAATGGGAATTTTTGTGTGAAAAAAATGGAAATTTTTGAGGAAAAAATGGGAATTTTTGGGGGAAAAAAATGGGAATTTTTGTGGAAAAAATGGGAATTCCTCATCCCTCTCCCATCCCAGCATTCCCGAATTTTTTTCCCGGGAATTGCTCACCGGATGTCGTCGTCGGTGACCACGAAGGCGCGGCAGAGCGGCTGCGCCGTGTTCAACCAAATCCCGGGATTCTTCTCCACCGCCAGGGAATTCTGCCCCGTGATGGGAGCGGAGCCGCTGTGGAGAGCGCTGGCAACGGCCGAAAGCAACGATTCCCGGCTCGCCCCGGGACCCACACCTGCAAAATTCCAAAGGTTTTCCATGAAATTCCAACGGGAGAAATTTCCGTTGGAATTCCATTCCAACGGGAGAAAATTCCCAAATTTTTCTGTAAAAATTTGGCTTTTTTTGGGTGAAATTCCGACGTTTTTTGGCTGAAATTTGGATTTTTTTTTGGATTTTATTCCGTATTTTTTAGTTAAAATTCCAAGGTGTTTCTCATAAAATTCCAAGATTTTATTGGAAAAAATCCTGGAATTTTTCCATCAAAATTTGGATTTTTTTGGTCAAATTCTGACATTCTTTGGTTAAAATTTGGATTTTTTTCAATTTAATTCAGAATTTTTAAACTGAAATTCCAAGATTTTTTCTGGAAAAATTGCAGAGTTTTTCTTTAAAATTGCAGAATTTTTCCCTAAAATTCCAGGATTTTTCCCCTAAAATTCCAGGATTTTTCTCATAAAATTCCATTTTATTCCCACTTTTTCCCCAATTTATTCCCAGTTTATTCCAAATTTTCCCCTGTTTTATTCCCATTTTCCCCCCATTTTATTCCCATTTTCCACCATTTTATTCCCCTTTTATTCCCCATTTTATTCCCATTTTTTCCCCAGTTTATTCCCATTTTATTCCCATTTTCCCCCATTTTTCCCCATTTTATTCCCATTTTTCCCCCATTTTATTCCCATTTTTCCCCCATTTTATTCCCTTTTTTTCCCCAATTTTTCCCCATTTTTTCCCAATTTTTTCCCCATTTTATTCCCATTTTATTCCCCATTTTATTCCCATTTTTCCCCAATTTTTTCTCCTTTTATTCCCATTTTCCCCCCATTTTATTCCCATTTTTCCCCCATTTTATTCCCATTTTTCACTCATTTTATTCCCATTTTCTCCCTATTTTATTCCCATTTTATTCTCATTTTTTCTCCATTTTATTCCAATTTTTCCCCCATGTTATTCCCACTTTTCCCCCATTTTATTCCCATTTTTTCCCCATTTTACTCCCATTTTTCTCCATTTTATTCCCATTTTATTCTCATTTTTCCCCATTTTTTCCCCATTTTATTCCCATTTTTCCCCATTTTATTCCCAATTTTCCCCCATTTTATTCCCATTTTTCCGTATTTTATTCCCATTTTTCCCCCATTTTATTCCCATTTTTTCCCCATTTTATTCCAAATTTTTCCCCATTTTTTCCCCTTTTATTCCCATTTTCCCCCAATTTTTCCTCAATTTTCCCCCCATTTTATTCCCATTTTTTCCCCATTTTATTCCCATTTTTTCCCCATTTTATTCCAAATTTTCCCTCAATTTTTCCCTTTTTTATTCCCATTTTTTTCCCATTTTTTCCCCATTTCATTCACATTTTTTCCCCAGTTTTTCCCCATTTTATTCCCCATTTTATTCCCATTTTTCCCCATTTTTCCCACTTTTCCCCACCTTGCAATCCCTTGGGAAGCTCCATGGATTTGATGATTTGCTCGCTCACATCGGAAGCGCTCAACCCTTGCAGCCTCTTCTCCCAAAAAAGCTGGAAAAGAACAAAAAAAAAACAGGAATTTTCATCACTTCCCACATTTCCAAAAAATTCCCAAATTTCTCTTTCATTCCCTCAAAATCCTGGAATTTTGGGGGATTTTTCCCAGTTTTTCATCTTTTTTTTCCATATTTTTCCCATTTTTTTCACCATTTTCCCTCCATTATTTTCCCATTTTTTACCAACTTTTTCCCAAATTTTTCCCAATTTTTTACCATTTTCCCTCCATTTTTTCCCAATTTTTCCCCAATTTTTTCCAAATCTTTTCCCAACTTTTCCCCATTTTTTCCCAATTTTTTTAAATTTTTCCCCAATTTTTTCCCATTTTTTTCTAAATTTTCCTCCATTTCTTCCCATTTTTTTCCCAATTTTTACCCAACTTATCCCAATTTTTTCCCAATTTCTTCATCATTTTCCCTTCATTTTTTCCCAATTTTTCCCCAATTTTTTCCCAATTTTTTCCCAATTTTTCCCATTTTTTCCCAATTTTTTCCCAATTTTTCCCCAATTTTTTCTCAACTTTTCCCCATTTCTTCCCAATTTTTTTACCATTTTCCCAATTTTTTTCCCAATTTTTTTCCCCATTTTTTTCCCTAATCTTTTCCCACATTTCCCCCAATTTCCCCCAATTTTTCTCCAATATTCCTAAATTTTTCCCATTTTTCCCCCAACTTTTCCTTATTTTTCGTCTTAATTTTCTGGTTTTTTCCCCCAATTTTTCCCCAATTTTTCCCCAATTTCTCCCAATTTTCCCCCCAATTTTTCCCCATTTTATTCCAAATTTTTCCCAATTTTTTCCCCAATTTTTTTCCCATTTTCTCCAAATTTCACCTCAATTTTTTCCCAATTTTTCCAATTATTTTCCCATATTTCCCCCCAATTTTTCCCCATTTTTTTCCAAATTTTTTCCTCTGCTCTTCCCAATTTTCCCCCAATTTCCCCCAATTTTTCCCCAATTTCTCCCAATTTTCCCCTAATTTTTCCCCATATTATTCCAAATTTTCCCCAATTTTTTCCCCAATTTTCCCCATTTTTTCACCCATTTTCCCCCAATTTTTCCCAACTTTTTTCCCAAATTTTCCCCAATTTTTCCTCTATTTCCCCCAAATTTTCCCCCAATTTTTCCCCAATTTTCTCCCAATTTTCCCCAATTTTTTCCTTTGCTCTTCCCAATTTTTCCCCGATTTTTCCTCAAATTTTTTCTAATTTTCCCCCCATTTTTTCCCAATATTTCCCCAATTTTTTCCCAATTTTCCCCCAATTTTCTCCCAATTTTTTCCTTTGCTCTTCCCAAGTTTTCCCCAATTTCCCCCTATTTTCTCCCAACTTTTTCCTATTTTTTCCCAAATTTTCCCAATTTTTTCCCCCAATTTTTTCCCAACTTTCCCCCAAATTTTCCCCCATTTTTTCTCAATTTCCCCCCAATTTTCCCACATTTTTTCCCCAGTTTTCCCCCAATTTTTTCCTCAATTTTCCCCAATTTTTCCCCAATTTTTTCCCATTTTTTCACCAATTTCCCCCCATTTTCCCCCAATTTTTCCCTGTTTTTTCCCAATTTTTCCCCATTTTTCCCTAATATTTTCTCCAATTTTTCCCAATTTTCCCCCAATTTTTCCTCAATTTTCCCTCAATTTTCCTGCAATTTTTCCCCAATTTCTCCCAATTTCCCCCCAATTTTTTCCCAATTTTCCCAAATTTTCCTTCAATTTTTCCCAATTTTTCTCAATTTTTCCCCAATTTTCCCCCAATATTTCCCCAATTTTCCCCCAATTTTCCCCCAATTTTTCTCCCAATTTTCCCCATTTTTCCTCTCTTTTTCCATCAATTTTCCTCCAATTTTTCCCCATTTTTTCCAAAATTTCCCCCAATTTTTCCCAATTTTCTCCCAATTTTCCCCCATTTTTCCCCAATTTTTTTCCTTTGCCTTTCCCAATTTTCCAAATTTTTCCCCAATTTTTTCCCTAATATTTTCCTAATTTTTCCCAATTTTTCCCCATTTTATTCCAAATTTTTCCCCCTTTTTTCCCATTTTCCACCATTTTTTCTCTATTTTATCCCCATTTTATTCCCCATTTTCCCCCCAATTTTTCCCCATTTTTCCCCCATTTTATTCCCATTTTTTCCCCTTTTTTTTCCATTTTCCCCTTATTTTATTCCCATTTTATTCCCATTTTTCCCCATTTTTCTCCCAATTTTTTCCCTAATTTTTCTCCAATTTTCTCCCAATTTTTTCCCAATTTTCCCCCATTTTTTCCCAATTTTTTTCCTTTCTTCTTCCCAATTTTTCCCCAATTTTCCTTCAATTTTTTCTCATTTTTCCCCCAATTTCCCCCCAATTTTTTCCCCATTTTTTCCCTAATATTTTCCCATTTTCCCCCAATTTTCTCCCAATTTTCCCCCAGTTTTTCCCAAAATTTTTTCCGGTTTTTCCCCAATATTTTCCCGGGAATTCCCACCTGTCGTGGCTGTTCCGTCAGGCGCTGGGGGTCGCTCCTCACTTTATTCCCGGGGTGATTCGTCACCTTCGTCACCGGCTGTTTGAAGATGGACGCCGTCTGCCGGATCGGCAGCGCCGTGTTCAGATCCGGCTTTCCCTGGGAAAAAAACCCGGGAAAAAAACGGGAATGAGGCCGGGATTTGGCGGGAAAATGGGGGGATTTGGTGGGAAAAATGTGCAGAGGATTTGGCGGGAAATGGGGGATTTGGCGGGAAAATGGGAGAGAATTTGGCAGGAAGAATGTGGAGAATTTGGTGGGAAAACGGGGGGATTTGGCAGGAAAATGGGGGGGATTTGGCGGGAAAATGGGATTTGGTGGGAAAAATGTGGAGGATTTGGCAGGAAAATGGGGGGATTTGGAGGGAAAAATGCGGAAGATTTGGCGGGAAAATGGGGGGATTTGGCGGGAAGAATGTGGAGAATTTGGAGGGAAAATGGGGGGAACTGGAGGGAAAATGAGGGGATTTGGCGGGAAAATGGGGGGGATTTGGTGGGAAAATGGGGGAGGATTTTGTGGGAAAAGTGGGATTAAGGTGGGGTTTTGGCGGGAAAAATGGGAATTTGGCGGGAAAATGGAGGGATTTGGTGGGAAAAATGTGCAGAGGATTTGGTGGGAAAATGGAGGGATTCGGTGGGAAAAATGTGGAAGATTTGGAGGGAAAAGTGTGGAGGATTTGGTGGGAAAAGCGGGAATGAGGCGGGGATTTGGTGAGAAAATGGGAATTTGGAAGGAATTGGTGGGAACGAGGTGAGGATTTGGCGGGAAAAGTGGGAATGAGGAAGGAATCAAAAAAAAAATTGCAAAAAAATAAGGAAAAATCAGGAAAAAAAAGGGAAAAAAAGTAGAAAAAATGGGGAAAATTTGGGAAAAAAATGGGAAAAAATCAGGAGAAAAATTAGAAAAATTTAGAAAAAAATCAGGGAAAAAAAAGGGAAAAAATAAGGAAAAAATGAGAAAAATATGGTGGAATTTGGGAAGGATTTGGGAAGAAATTGGGAAAAATATGGGAAAAATTATGGGGAAAATGAGGCAAAATAATCAGGAAAAAAATGGAAAAAAATGGAAAAAAATGGAAAAAATGGGAAAAAATGGGAAAAAAATGAGAAAAATAAGAGAAAATTTGGGAAAAAAATTAGGATAAAATTGGGAAAAAATTTGGGAAAATTTTGTAAAAAATCTGCAAAAATTCAGGAAAAATCATTAAAAAAAGAGGAAAAAATGGGAAAAATAGGAGATTTAGGAAAAAATTTGAGATAAAAATGGGAAAAAATTGGGGAAAAATCTATAATAAAAGCTGTAAAAAAAATGGGGAAAAATCCTGAAAAAAATGAGAAAAATGGGAAAAAATGGGGAAAAAATGGGAAAAATTGGGGAAAAAATGGAGAAAAATGGGGAAAAAATTGTGAAAACTTGGGAAAAAAATAAGAAAACACGGGAAAAAAATCTGAAAAGACATTAGGAAAAATCAGGAAAAAAATCAGAAAAAAATTGGAAAAATGGGGAAAAAATTGGGAAAAAATAGGAAAAAATGGGGAAAAAATGGGAAAACTTTGGGAATTGTTTTGGCTGACCTTGTTGGGGTTGAGGGCGTCGTTCCTCAGGCGTTGTTTGTTCTTCTGCAGCTTGCTGGGCATCATCTTCCCCGTACGGAAATCAAAGGAGCTCAAATCCACGGAATTGCCGAGGTACCGCGCCAGCTGCGGCTTGCTCCGGAACTTCTTCCCACTGGGGCTGGAAAACAGGGAAAAAACCTGGAATTGCTGCTTTGGACAGGGGAGGTGGCGCTGGAAAATTGGAATTTTGGGAGATTTTTTGGAATTTTTTTGGGATTTTTTAGGGGTTTTTTTGGGGATTTTTTGGGATTTTTTGGGCATTTTTTGGAGATTTTTTGGGGATTTTTTGGGGAATTTTTGGGGTTTCTTGTGGAAATTTTGGGGACTTTTGAGGGATTTTTTTGGAATTTTTTTAGAATTTTTTTTGCATTTTTTAGGGTTTTTTTGGGATTTTTTTGGAGATTTTTTTGGATTTTGGGGGGAATTTTTAGGGAATTTTTTTGGATTTTTGGGGGATTTTTGGAGGATTTTTGGGGGATTTTTTTGTGAATTTTTGGGGATTTTTTGAGGATTTTTTTGGAGATTCTTGGAAATTTTTTGGAATTTTTTGAGATTTTTTGGGGGTTTTTTTGGGATTTTTTAGGAATTTTTTTGGAGATTTTTTGGGATTTTTTGGGAATTTTAGGGGGATTTTTCAGGATTTTTTGTGGAATTTTTTTGGGATTTTTTGGGATTTTTTTGAGATTTTGGAGGGATTTTTTTCGCGGTTTTTTGGGAATTTTTTTTTATTTTTTGGGGAATTTTTGTGGAATTTTTGTGGAATTTTTGGGGGAATTTTGCGGATTTTTGAGGGTTTTTTTTTCTGGAATTTTTGGGGAATTTTTTTGGATTTTTTGGGGATATTTAATGGATTTTTTGTGGAATTTTTGTAGGAATTTTGAGGATTTTTGAGAGATTTTTTTAGGTTTTTTTGTGGAATTTTTGCGGATTTTTTTAAGGACTTTTTCATGGAATTTTTGGGGATTTTTTTGAGATTTTTGAGAGATTTTTTTGAGATTTTTGGAGATTTTTGGGAAATTCTGGGGGATTTTTAAAATGATTTTTTGGGGATTTTTAGGGATTTTTGAAGGTTTTTTTGAAATTTTTTAGGGTTTTTTCGGGGATTTTTTTCGGAGATTTTTTAGGATTTTGGGGGAAATTTTGGGGGAATTTTTGTGGAGTTTTTGGGAATTTTGGGGATTCCTTCTGGAATTTTTTGGGATTTTTTGGGATTTTTTTTTTTATTTTTGGGGATTTTTTTGAGATTTTTTGTGGATTTTTTTTTATTTTTTGGGATTTTTGGGGGGATTTTTTGGGGATTTTTTGTGGAATTTTTTGAGATTTTTGAGGATTTTTTGGGGAATTTTTTGAAATTTTTTGTGGAATTTTTGTGGGATTTTTTGAGATTTTTGAGGGATTTTGGGGGGATTTTTAAGGGATTTTTATGGAATTTTTTTGAAATTTTTTGCAACATTTTTTGAAAATTTTTTGGGGAATTTTGGAGATTTTTTTGTGGAATTTTTGGGGATTTTTTGGGTATTTTTTGAGGGTTTTTTGTGGAATTTTCGAGGGATTTTTGGAGATTTTTTGGGATTTTTGAGGGAATTTTTGGGGATTTTTTAGGGAATTTTTGAGGGGTTTTTGTGAAATTTTTTGGGATTTTTTGAGAATTTTTGAGAGATTTTTGTGAGTTTTTTGGGGGAATTTTTGGGAATTTTTTGAGGAACTTTTGGAGATTTTTTGAGATTTTTTGGGGATTTTTTGGGGATTTTTGGGGTTTCTTGTGGAATTTTGGGGGATTTTTTGGGAATTTTTTAAGGTTTTTTTGGGAATTTTTGGAGATTTCTGGGGGATTTTTGGGGTATTTTTTGAGGCTTTTTTGTGGAATTTTCGAGGGATTTTTGGAGATTTTTTGGGATTTTTGAGGGAATTTTTGGGGATTTTTTAGGGAATTTTTGAGGTTTTTTTGTGAAATTTTTGGGGATTTTTTGAGATTTTTTTGAGATTTTTTGGGGGTTTTTTTGGGATTTTTTAGGAATTTTTTTGGAGATTTTTTGTGGATTTTTTTGGGGAATTTTGGGGGATTTTTTGGGGAATTTTTGGGGATTTTTTAGGGAATTTTTGAGGTTTTTTTGTGAAATTTTTGGGGATTTTTTGAGAATTTTTGAGGGATTTTTGTGAGTTTTTTGGGGGAATTTTTGGGAATTT
Source organism: Poecile atricapillus (assembly GCF_030490865.1). Lineage (NCBI taxonomy): Eukaryota > Metazoa > Chordata > Aves > Passeriformes > Paridae > Poecile > Poecile atricapillus. The sequence goes on along the minus strand of NC_081289.1, from coordinate 144,123,353 downwards.
TTTGAGATTTTTTGAGATTTTTTGGGATTTTTGGGGGATTTTTAGGGAATTTCTAGGGATTTTTTTGAGATTTTTGGCATTTTTTGAAGATTTTTTGGGGATTTTTTGTGGATTTTTTGGGGAATTTTGGGGGATTTTTTGGGGAATTTTTGTGGATTTTTTTGGGAATTTTTGGGGTTTCTTGTGGAATTTTGGGGGATTTTTTGGGAATTTTTTAAGGTTTTTTTGGGAATTTTTGGAGATTTTTTGGGGATTTTTTGAGGGTTTTTTGTGGAATTTTCGAGGGATTTTTGGAGATTTTTTGGGATTTTTGAGGGATTTTTGAGGGAATTTTTGGGGATTTTTTAGGGATTTTTGGAGATTTTTTTGTGAAAGTTTTAGGGATTTTTTGAGAATTTTTGAGGGATTTTTTTGAGTTTTTTGGGGGAATTTTTGGGAATTTTTTGTGGAATTTTTGGAGATTTTTTGAGATTTTTGAAGGATTTTTTTGGGATTTTTAGGGAATTTCTGGGGATTTTTTTGAGATTTTTGGCATCATTTTTTGAAGATTTTTTGGGGATTTTTTGTGGATTTTCTGGGGAATTTTGGGGGATTTTTTCGGGAATTTTTGGGGTTTCTTGTGGAATTTTTGGGGATATTTTGGGATTTGATGAAAATTTTTTAAGGTTTTTTTTTGAATTTTTGGAGATTTTTGGGGGGATTTTTCGGGGATTGTTTGAGGGTTTTTTGTGGAATTTTTGAGAGACTTTTGGAGATTTTTTGGGGGAACTTTTGAGGTTTTTTTGTGAAATTTTTTGGGATTTTTTTGAGATTTTTGAGTGATTTTTTTGAGTTTTTTGGGGGAATTTTTGGGATTTTTTTTGTGGAATTTTTTGGGGAATTTTTTCAGATTTTTGAGGGATTTTTTTTGGAATTTTAAGAATTTTTTGGGATTTTTTGTAGAATTTTTGGGGATTTTTCAGGGATTTTTTTGGGATTCTTTTGTGGAATTTTTGGGGAATTTTTTGAGATTTTCGAGGGATTTTTTCGAGGATTTTGGGGAATTTTTGGGGATTTTTAGGAAATTTTGTAGGAGGAAAATTGGGATTGGGGATTTTTATTGAATTTTTTGCGGTTTTTAGGGAAGTTTTGGGGATTTTTATGGAATTTTTGGGTTTTTCATGGATTTTTTTTTGGATTTTTGTGGTTTTTTTAGGGATTTTCGGAAGGAAAAATTTGGATTGGAGGGGAAAAAATCGGAATTCCGACTTTTTTTGGGAATTTGGGGGAGTTTAAAACCTTCTTTTAATCCCATTTTTGAGGATAATGAGGAAAAACCGGGAAAACTCGTCCAGCCAGAAATTTTAGGATTGACTTGACCCCAAAAATATTCATTAAATATGCAAATGAGCTCATTTACATAATGACCTTCATTTTTCCCACTCCTTCTGAATCCGAGCCTTTCCCAAATGGTTTTTCCCATCTTAAATTCCCAAGAAAATTTGGAATTTCAGGTTTGGAGTTTGGATTTGTCCCAATCCCAATTTTTCCCCTCCAAAATTTCCTAAAAAACCCCAAAAATCCCCTAAAAAAGCCCAAAATTCTCCCAAAAATTCCATAAAAATCCCTAAATTCCATTTTTCCTCTTCCAATCCTAATTTTTCCCCTCCAAAATTCCCTAAAAACCCCCAAAACTTCCCTAAAAACCGCAAAAAATTCAATAAAAATCCCAAATCCCAATTTTACTCCTCCAATCCCCTCCAAAATTTTCTGAAAAACCAAAAAGATTCCCTAAAAAAGCCCAAAATTCTCCCAAAAATTCCATAAAAATCCCTAAATTCCATTTTTCCTCTTCCAATCCTAATTTTTCCCCTCCAAAATTCCATTAAATCCCTCAAAAATTCCCTGAAAAGCCAAAAAAATTCCATTAAAATCTTCAAAAATTCCCTAAAAATCCCAAATCCCGATTTTTCCCCTCCAATCCAAATTTTTACCGCAAAAATTCCCAAAAACCCCAAAAAATTCCCTCAAAACTTCCCCAAAAAATCCCTAAAAAATTCCCTAAAACCCCCAAAAATCCATAAAAAAACCCAATCCCAATTTTTCCTCTCCAATCCCAATTTTTCCCTCAAAAATTCCCAAAATACCCAAAAATTCCTTAAAAAACTCCCAAAAAATCCTTAAAAAACCCTAAAAATTCCATAAAAATCCCCAAAAATTCCTGGATCTGGAATTGGGATCACTCTGGATAAAATCCTGGGATAACTCGGGATAAAATCCGGGATAACTCCGGATAAACCCCAGGATAATTTGGGATAAACACCGGTATAATTCGGGAAAACTCCTGGATAAAATCCAGAGAAAACACGGGATAAAGACAGGGATAACTCGGGATAAAAAAAAAACGGGATAATTTGGAATAAACACCGGGATGAAACCCGGTAGAATTCGGGATAAAATCCCGGTTTCCCCTCACAGAAGTAACCGGAATAATCCCGGGACAGGAGCCCCGGTCCCCCCTCAGAGAGAACCGGAACAGTCCCGGGACAAAACCCCGAGCTCCCCCCGTGAAAAGAACTCGGAATCCCCCTCAGAGAAGGAACCGGAATCTCCCCGAGCTCCTCCGGGGACAGGAGCCCCGGTCCCCCCTCAGAGGGAACCGGAACCGCCCCCGTGACAGGAGCCCCGGTTCTCCCTCAGAGAGACCCGGAACAGTCCCGGGACAAAACCCCGAGCTCCTCCGGGGACAGAAGCCCCGGTTCTCCCTCAGAGAAAACCGGAACAACCCCGTGCCAGAAGCCCGAGCTCCCCCCGTGACAGGAGCCCGGTTCCCCCCCCTCAGAGAGAACCGGAACAACCCCGGGACAAAACTCCGAGTTTCCCCCGTGAAAAGAACTCGGAATCCCCCTCAGAGAAGGAGCCGGAACCTCCCCGAGCTCCTCCGGGGACAGGAGCCCCGGTTCCCCCTCAGAGAAGGAACCGGAATCTTCCTGAGCTCCCCCCCGTGACAGAAGCCCCGGTCCCCACTCAGAGAGACCCGGAACCGCCCCGTGACAGGAGCCCGGTTCCTCCTCAGAAAACCGGAACAGTCCCGGGACAAAACCCCGAGCTTCTCCGGGGACAAAAACCCGGTTTTCCCCTCAGAGAAGGAACCGGAACCTCCCCGAGCTCCTCCGGGGACAGGATCCCCGGTCCCCCCTCAGAGAGACCCGGAACCGCCCCCGTGACAGGAGCCCGGCTCCCCCTCAGAGAGAACCGGAACAGTCCCGGGACAAAACTCCGAGCTTCCCCCGTGAAAGTAACTCGGAATCCCCCTCAGAGAAGGAACCGGAACCTCCCCGAGCTCCTCCGGGGACAGGAGCCCCGGTCCCCCCTCAGAGAAGAAACCGGAATCTCCCCCGTGACAGGAGCCCCGGTTCTCCCTCAGAGAGACCCGGAACAGTCCCGGGACAAAACCCCGAGCTCCTCCGGGGACAGAAGCCCCGGTTCTCCCTCAGAGAAAACCGGAACAACCCCGTGCCAGAAGCCCGAGCTCCCCCCGTGACAGGAGCCCGGTTCCCCCCCCTCAGAGAGAACCGGAACCACCCGGTGACAGAAGCTCCGGTTCCCCCTCAGAGAGAACCGGAACAGTCCCGGGACAAAACTCCGAGCTCCTCCCTTGAAAAGAACTCGGAATCCCCCTCAGAGAAGGAGCCGGAACCTCCCCGAGCTCCTCCGGGGACAGGATCCCCGGTTTTCCCTCAGAGAGAGAACCGGAACCGCCCCCATGACAGGAGCCCCGGCTCCCCCTCAGAGAGACCCGGAACAGTCCCGGGACAAAACCCCGAGCTCCTCCGGGGACAGAAGCTCCGGTTTTCCCTCAGAGAGACCCGGAACAGTCCCGGGACAAAACCCCGAGCTCCTCCGGGGACAGAAGCTCCGGTTTTCCCTCAGAGAGAACCGAACAGTCCCGGGACAAAACTCCGAGCTCCTCCCGTGAAAACAACTCAGAATCCCCCTCAGAGAAGGAACCGGAACCTCCCCGAGCTCCTCCGGGGCCAGAAGCCCCGGTCCCCCCTCAGAGAAGAAACCGGAACCGCTCCCGTGACAGGAGCCCGGCTCCCCCTCAGAGAGACCCGGAACAGTCCCGGGACAAAACCCCGAGCTCCTCCGGGGAGAGGAGCCCCGGTTCTCCCTCAGAGAAAACCGGAACAACCCCGTGCCAGAAGCCCGAGCTCCCCCCGTGACAGGAGCCCGGTTCCCCCCCCTCAGAGAGAACCGGAACAACCCCGTGACAGGAGCCGGCCGTGCCAGAGCCATGGCGGAAGCGAGCGGGCTGTGACAGCCGCGCCGGCGGCGTGTACGGAGCAACCCCAGCGTCCCTTCCCAACCTCGGCTCCGAGAGCTCCGGAGACTCGGTAACCCCACCGCGATCCTTCGAGCCCTTACCTGAAGTAATAAACATCGCTTTTACCGGCGCTCAGGCCCGATTTACGGATCACCTCTTCCTTTTTCCAACCCGGAGGCAGAGCGGGACAATCCATCCTGCCGGGTTTCTCCATACGCCGGGCCGGCGAGACGGGGCCGTTGAAGGCCCGGAGCTGCCGGCCCGGCTGGTGGCGGCCGATGCCGCTCGGTGTTGCCGGCCCGGCTCGGCCCGGGGCCGGGACCCCGCGGCGATGGCGGAGCGGGCGCGCGGCGCCAGGAGCGCGGGCTGCGCGCGCAACCCGGCCCGGCCCGAACGCGGCCTCCGAGCGGGGCAGAGCGGTCGAGTCGAACCATAGAGAAACAGCGGGGGCGGGACCGAGGAGCCCGCGGGGTCACGGTGGAGCCTCGGAGCGAGAGCCGTGAGGGGGAAGCACGAAGGGGTCGGAGCGGGAGCGGTGAGCACGGAGGGGTCGGAGCGGAGCCGTGAGGGGGAAGCACGGAGGGGTCGGAGCGGGAGCGGTGAGCACGGAGGGATCGGAGCGGAGCTGTGAGGGGGAAGCACGGAGGGGTCGGACCAGAGCCGTGAACACGGAGGGGTCGGAGCGGGAGCGGTGAGCACGGAGGGATCGGAGCGGAGCTGTGAGGGGGAAGCACGGAGGGGTCGGACCGGAGCCGTGAGCACGGAGGGATCGGAGCGGGAGCGGTGAGCACGAAGGGATCGGAGTGGAGCCGTGAGCACGGAGGGGTCGGAGCGGAGCCGTGAGGGGGAAGCACGGAGGGATCGGAGCGGGAGCCGCGGTGGGAGCGCAGAACGAGACCCCTGAGAGGGAAGGACAGTGGGAGCCATGGAGGGACCCCAATGCGAGATCCCTGAGGGAGTATCATGGCGAGACCCCTGAGGGAACAACCATGGCGGGACCCGGAGCGAGACCCCTGAGGGGAAGCTGTGGTGGGACCCCGGAGCGAGACCCATGAGGGGGAACCATGGCGGGATCCAGAGCGAGACCCCTGAGGGGGAACCATGGCGGGACCCTGAGCGAGTCCCCTGAGGGGGAATCATGGCGGAATCCCTGAGGGGGAACCATGGCGAGACCCCTGAGGGGGAACCATGGTGGGATCCGGAGCGAGACCCATGAGGGGGAATCAGGGCGAGACCCCTGAGGGAGGAACCACGGAGGGACCCCAGAGTGAGATCCCTGAGTGGGAACCATGGAGGGACCCTGGAGCGAGACCCCTGAAGGGAAGCCATGGTGGGGTCCAGATCGAGACCCCTGAGGGGGAATCATGGCGGGACCCAGGAGCGAGACCCCTGAGGAGGAATCATGGCGGGACCCCTGAGGGGGAACCATGGCGGGACCCCTGAGGGGGAATCACGGCGAGACCCCTGAGGGGGAATCACAGCGAGACCCCTGAGGGGGAACCATGGAGGGACCCCTGAGGGGAAACCATGGCGGGACCCCTGAGGGAGGAATCATGGCGAGACCCCTGAGGGGAAACCATGGAGGGACCCCTGAGGGGGAATCATGGCGGGACCCCTGAGGGGAAACCATGGCGAGATCCCTGAGGAGGAATCATGGCGGGATTCCTGAGGGGGAACCATGGCGGGATCCCTGAGGGGGAATCATGGCGAGACCCTTGAGGGGAAACCATGGCGAGATCCCTGAGGAGGAATCATGGCGGGATTCCTGAGGGGGAACCATGGCGGGATTCCTGAGGGGGAACCATGGCGGGACCCCTGAGGGGGAACCATGGAGGGACCCCTGAGGGGAAACCATGGCAGGACCCCTGAGGGAGGAATCATGGCGGGACCCCAGGGCGAGATCCCTGAGGGGGAACCATGGCAGGACCCCTGAGGGAGGAATCATGGAGGGACCCCAGAGCGAGATCCCTGACGGGAAGCCATGGCGGGGCCCCTGAGGGAGGAACCATGGAGGGATCTGGAGCGAGACCCCTGAGGGGAAAACATGGCGGGACCCCTGAGGGGGAACCATGGCGGGACCCCTGAGGGAGGAATCATGGCGGGACCCCTGAGGAGGAATCATGGCGGGACCCCTGAGGGGGAACCATGGCGGGACCCGCTGCTGTTCAGGGACCTCAGGGTGTTCCTCCAACAAGATCCGAATTCCCCATTTTCCCTTCCTTAGAAATTCCCTCAATTCCTTTTCCCGCTTCATCCCATTGGATCCATCCCGCTTTTATCCCTCAGCGGTCGGCGCTAGGACCGAGCCTGAGCGGCCGCAACGCGCAGGGGCGGCCATTCCTCCTCCGCCCGCATTCCCGACGCTTTCCCATTCCCATTCCCGCTCCCCATCCCGGTGACATTTTCGGGATCGACTCCTGGAAAAACCTCGGGATCCATGGAAGAGCCATTCCCAGAGGAAAAGGACGAGGAAGGTAAGAGCGGGAAAAAGGGGGAGGGGGGGGAAGATGGCGCCGGTTCTGAGGGGGAGCTCCGGCTCTGAGGGGAATCCTCTGATTTTATCTCTTAAATAATCCCAAAATTCCAGGAAATCTTTGGAATTTTTAATGGATTGCTCCAAGAAAAGGCGGGGAATGGTGAACGAGGTGTTTTTTGTGCTGTTACAGGGAGAAAAGCGACGGTGAACATCGACCTGGATTTTTTTCTGTGCCCACATGGAAATGCTTCGCGATCCCGAATTTGCATCCAAAATTTTAGGTAAGAATCTTTTTCCAAGTTTTTTTTTGGGAATATTGAGGCAGGAAAAATTCAGGAATTTCATCCTAGAATGTGAATTTTCTCTGCGAATGAAAAATTCACATTTCTCGGGAATTCCCTCAGCTCCCAAATACCTTGGGAATTTGGGATAAAAAACCACCCCAATATGGATTTTTTGGGATAATTCCATAATTTCTCGTCCAAATTCCCATTTTTCCTTTGGAAATTCGCATTTTGGGAATTGATTTTTCCGACTTTTGCTTCGGTTTTCATTTTTTTGCCCCACCAAAAAACCGAGATTTATGAAAGAGCTGATCCAAAAGCTGGGAATTTCCTCCAAAAAAATTCCATTTAAATTCAATTTTACTTCATTTTTCCAATTATCCACCAAAAATCCATCGTCCAAGAATTTTGCCTTTTTCCAAAGATTTTCCCATCTGCAATTTCCGGAATTTCTTTGGGAAAAAATTGGAATTTTCTGATTAAACGTTGGAATTTTTCTGATTAAATTTTTTGATTTTTTGGGAAAAATACTTCCAGGTAAAAAATTCCCAGTTTTTTTTGGGAAAAGTGGAAATTCCTTAAAAAATTCAATTCCTGAATGAAAAGGAATAGGAATTTCTGAAAGAAATCCTTCCTGAATTTCTGAAAGAAATCCTTCCTGAATTTCTGAAAGAAATTCCAGTAGAAATTCCCAAATTTTCTTCATTTTTGGCCTGAATTTTTCCTAATTTTTCCCAAATATTTCCATATTTTCATCCCAATTTTCTCTCCATTTTCCCATATTTTTATCCAATTTTTTTTCTCCGATTTTCCCATTTTTCCCCCAATTTTCTTCCCAACTTTTTTTCCCATTTTCCTCCATATTTTTCCTATTTTTTTCCCAAATTTTCCCCCCATTTTTCCATATTTTTTTCAATTTTTTTCCCAAGTTTTCCCAATTTTTTCCAAAATTTTCTCCCCAATTTTTCCCAAACTTTTTCCCAAATTTCCCCATTTTTCCATATTTTTTTTCATTTTTTTTCCTCAATTTTTCCCCCAAAATTTTCCCAATTTTCCCATTTTTTCCTCCTTTTTATCCCATGAAAATCCATGGAAAAATTTCTCATCCCGATTTTTTTATCCCTGTTTTAAAAAGGGAATATTTGGGAAAAAAATGGGATTTTTTTTGTGTGAAAAATGGGAATTTTGGGTGGAAAAATGGGAATTTTGGCAGGAAAAAATGGGAATTTGGGGGAAAAATGGGAAATTTGGAAAAACCAGGAATTTTGGGGGGAAAAAATGGGAATTTTGAGGGGGAAAAAATGGGAATTTTGGGGGAAAGTTAAGAAATTTGGAAACAAAAATGTGATTTTTGAGGTGAAAAATGGGAATTTTGAGGATTTTGGGGGGAAAATGGGAATTTTGGGGAAAAATTTGAGATTTTAGGAGGAAAAATGGGAAATTTTGGGAAAAAATGGGATTTTTTTGGGCCAAAAAATGGGAATTTTTGGGAAAAATGGGAATTTTGGCAGGAAGAAATGGGAAATTTTGGGGGGAAATGGGAATTTTGAGGATTTTGGGGGAAAAATGGGAATTTTGGGGAAAAATTTGAGATTTTAGGAGGAAAAATGGGAATTTTGGGGGGAAAAATGGGAATTTTTTTGGGGGGAAAATGGGAATCTTTATGGTTTGAGAAATTTGGGAAAAATCAGGGAAAAATTGGGAAAAATCAGGGAAAAATTGGGGAAAACCTGGGAATTTTAAGGGATAAAAAATGGGAATTTTGGGAGGAAACAAAAGGGAATTTTAGGGAAAAAATTAGGAATTTTAAGGGTAAAAATGAGGGAACTTTAAGGAAAAAAAGTGGGAATTTTAGGAGGGAAAAATGGGAATTTTGGGAGGAAACAAAAAGGAATTTTAGGGGGAAAAATTGGGAATTTTGAAGAGAAAAAATGGGAATTTAAGGAAGAAAAATGAGGGAATTTGGGAAAAAAAATGGGAATTTTGAGAAGAAAAGTAAAGGAATTTTTGGGAAAAATGAGGGAATTTTAGAAGAGAATTTTAAGAAAAAAAATGGGAATTTTGGGTGGAAAAAATGGGAATTTTCAGAGGAAACAAAAGGGAAATTTTTTGTGGGGGAAAAATGGAATTTTTGGAGGAAACAAAAGGGAATTTTAGGGAAAAAATGGGAATTTTAGGAGGAAACCAAAGGGGAATTTTAGAGAAAAATTGGGAATTTTTTGGGGGAAAAAGATGGAATTTTAAGAAGAAAAAAATTGGGATTTTCTCCTTTAAACCACAACCAAAAACCCTAAAAAAATCCAATTTTTTTTCTTTTCCCCCCAAATTTTTTAGGGAATTCCTTCCTAAACCTCTCAACTTCCAAGAAATCCTGGAATATTCTCATTTCCTGCAGGAATTCCTGGAATGACATCAGGAAAATCTCTGGAATTCACCTCTCCACTGTTTCTTGGCCTCATCCCAAGCTTTTATTTCCTTCTCCTCTGGATATTTTTAGCTCTGGGTGTGGCCATGCCTGGATTGAATCCAAAAAATCCAAGGTGAGCTCTGGAATTTTTCCTTTTATTCCTCTTTTTCCTCCCCAATTTTCCCAGATTTTTTCCCAGATTTTTCCCAGATTTTTCCCCATTTTTTTCCCATTTTTTCCTCCATTTTTTTCTCTAATTTTTCCCCATTTTTCCCCATTTTTTCCTATTTTTCCTCATTTTGTTCTCTCCAATTTTCCCATTTTCCCTGTATTTCTTCCCATTTTTCCCCCCTTTATTTCCCATTTTTTCCCCAGTTTTTCCCAGATTTTTCCCAGATTTTTCCCCCATTTTTCCCAGATTTTTCCACCTCTTTTTCCCTCCAATTTTCCCCATTTTCCCCCCATTTTTTCCCACTTTTTTCCCCAATTTTTTCCTCTTATCTTTTCCCCTTTTTTCCCCAATTTTCCCAGATTTTTCCCCCAATTTTCCCAGATTTTTCCCCATTTTTTCCTCCATTTTTTCTCCCATTTTTCCCCAGTTTTTTCCCCATTTTTTCCCATTTTTTTCTATTTTTTTCTCATTTTTTTCCCCTCCATTTTTCCCATTTTCCCTATCTTTCTTCCCATTTTTCCCCCCTTTATTTCCCATTTTTTCCCCAATTTTTCCCAGATTTTTTTCCCAGATTTTTCCCTCATTTTTCCCAGATTTTTCCTCCTTTTTTTCCCTCCAATTTTCCCCAATTTTGCCAATTTTTTCCCCAATTTTCCCTCATTTTTTCCTCTTTTTTTTTCCCCTTTTCTCCCATTTTTTCCCAGATTTTGTCACCCCATTTTTCACCTTTATTCCCCATCTTTCCCTAATTTTTTTCCTCTCTTTTTCCCAATTTTCCCCCCTTTTTCCCCATTTTCTTCTCCCATTTTTCCCCGATTTTTTCCCATTTTTTCTCCATTTTTTCCTCCATTTTTTCCTCCATTTTTTCTCCCACTTTTCCTCATTTTTTCCCATTTTTTCCTATTTTTCCTCATTTTTTTCTCTCCAATTTTCCCAGTTTTCCCTGTATTTCTTCCCATTTTTCCCTTCCTTATTTCCCATTTTTTCCCCAATTTTTCCCAGATTTTTTCCCAGATTTCCCCCCATTTTTCCCAGATTTTTTCCCCATTTTCCCCAGATTTTTTTTCCATTTTTTCCTCCATTTTTTCTCCCATTTTTCCCCAGTTTTTTCCCATTTTTTCCTATTTTTTATCATTTTTTCCCTCCAATTTTCCCATTTTCCCTGTGTTTCTTCCCATTTTTCCCCCCTTTATTTCCCATTTTTTCCCCAATTTTTCCCAGATTTTTTCCCAGATTTTTCTCAGATTTTTCCTCCTCTTTTTCCCTCCAATTTTCCCATTTCCCCCCCATTTTTCCCAATTTTTTCCCCAATTTTCCCTCATTTTTTCCTCTTTTTTTTTCCCCTTTTCTCCCATTTTTTCCCAGATTTTGTCCCCCCATTTTTCCCCTTTATTCCCCATTTTTCCCTAATTTTTTTCCTCTTTTTTTCCCAATTTTCCCCCCTTTTTCCCCATTTTCTTCTCCCATTTTTCCCCGATTTTTCCCCATTTTTTCCTCTTTTTTCCCCCATTTTTTCCCCCTTTTTTCCCAATTTTTATTTCCTTCTCCTCTGGATATTTTTGGCTCTGGGTGTGGCCATGCCTGGATTGAATCCAAAAAATCCAAGGTGAGCTCTGGAATTTTTTCTTTTATTCCCCTTTTTCCTCCCCAATTTTCCCAGACTTTTTCCCAGATTTTTCCCAGATTTTTTCCCCATTTTTCCCAAATTTTCCCATTTTTTTCCCCATTTTTTCCTCCGTTTTTTTTCCCATTTTTCCCAGATTTTTCCTCCTCTTTTTCCCTCCAATTTTCCCCATTTTCCCCCCATTTTTCCCCACTTTTTTCCCAATTTTCCCACATTTTTCCCCAATTTTCCCAGATTTTTCCCCATTTTTTCCTCCATTTTTTCTCCCATTTTTTCCCATTTTTTTCCCATTTTTTCCTATTTTTTCTCATTTTTTCCCTTCAATTTTCCCATTTTTCCCTGTATTTCTTCTCATTTTTCCCCCTTTTATTTCCCATTTTTCCCCCAATTTTTCCCAGATTTTTTCCCAGCTTTTTTCCCTTTTTTCACATTTTTTCCCCCAATTTCTCCCGATTTTCCCATTTCTCTCCCATTTTATTCCAAATTTTCCCCATTTTTTCCCTCCTTTTTTCCCCATTTTTTTCCCTTTTTTCCCCCATTTTTCCCTCAGTTTTCCCCTCATTTCCCTCCCAATTTATTCCAAATTTTCCCCCATTTTTTTCCCATTTTCCCACCATTTTTTCCCCTCCAATTTTCCCTTTTTCCCCCCATTTTCCCCCATTTTTCTCCCCTTTTTCCCCATTTTTCCCCATTTTTTCCCTCCAATTTTTCCTTTTTTCCCCCATTTTTTCTCTTCTTCTCCCTCTTTTTTCCTACCATTTTTCCCCATTTTCCCCCATTTTTTCCTATTTTTCCCAGTTTTTTTCCCTTTTTTCCCCCATTTTTTCCCCAATTTTCCCCTCATTTCTCTCCCAATTTCTCTCCCATTTTATTCCAATTTTTCCCCCATTTTTCCCCATTTTTTCTCATTTTTTTCCCATTTTTCCCCCATTTTCCCCCCAATTTTCTCCTCATTTCCCTCCCATTTTATTCAAATTTTTTTCCCTTTTTTCCCCCATTTTCCCCCCATTTTTCCCCTCTTTTCTCTCCCATTTTATTCCAAATTTTTCCCCATTTTTTCCCCCATTTTCCCCCAATTTTCCCCTCATTTCTCTCCCATTTTATTCCAAATTTTTCCCCCTTTTTTCCCTCATTTTTTCCCATTTTTTCTCTCTTTTTTCCCCATTTTTTCCCCCATTTTTCCCCTCTTTTCTCTTCCAATTTATTCCAAATTTTCCTCCATTTTTCCCCCATTTTTTCCTATTTTTTCCCCCACATTTCCCAATTATTTCCCCTTTTTAAAACCCCAAAAAAAACTTGGATAAAATCCAAATTTCTCAACCCCCAGAATTTGCATAACCAGGAAACCAAAATTTTTTTCTCCTTTTATTTCTCAGAACTTCCTGAAACTCCGGAGATAAAATCCAACGGAATCCGGAGCCAAAATCCAACGGAATCCGGAGCCAAATTCCAGGAATTTCTTCCTCCATCTCAGGGTGAGTTTTCCAAGGATTTCCTGGAATTCTGGGATGGGGATTTTTGGGAATATTGAGGGTTTTTTTTATTTCCTAAAATTTTATCGTTTTCCCATTAAAATTCGCTTTTTTTTCCACTCAAAAAATTCCATTTTTTCACCTTAAAATTCTTTTTTTCTTCCCCTAAAATTCCCACTTTTTCCTCCCAAAATTCCCACTTTTTCCCCCCAAAATTCCCACTTTTTCCCTACAAAATTCCCTCTTTTTTCCCCCTAAAATTCTCTTTTTTCCCCAAAAAATTCCCTCTTTTTTCCCCTTAAAATTCCCCTTTTTTCCCCTTAAAATTCCCTTTTTCTCCCCTAAAATTCCCTCTTTTTTCCTCTTTAAATTCCCTTTTTTCTCTTTAAAATTGCCTCATTTTTCCCCCCAAATTCCTTCTTTTCCCCTTAAAATTCCCATTTTTTCCTCCCTAAAAATTCTCTTTTTTTGCTCCAAATTCCCTCTAAAATTCCCCTTTTTCACCTAAAATTCTCTTTTTTCCTCCCTAAAAATTCCCTTTTTTCCCCTTAAAATTCCCCTTTTTTCCCCTTAAAATTCCCCTTTTTTCTCTCCAAAATTTGCTTTTTTCCCCTTAAAATTTCCTTTTTCTCCTCTAAAATTCCCTCTTTTTTTTCCCTTAAAATTCTCTTTTTTCCCCTTAAAATTCTCATTTTTTCCCCTCTAAAATTCCCTTTTCTCTCTAAAAATTCTCTTTTTTCCCCCAAAATTCCCTCTTTTTCCCCTTAAAATTCTCTTTTTACCCCCTTAAAATTCTCTTTTTTTCCCCCAAATTCCCTCTTTTCCCGCCTTAAAATTCCCTTTTTTTTTCTCCAAAATTTCATCTTTTTTCTCCTTAAAATTCCTCTTTTTTCTCTCCAAAATTTGCTTTTTTCCCCTTAAAATTTCCTTTTTCTCATCTAAAATTCCTTTTTTTTTCCCTTAAAATTCTCTTTTTTCCCCCTTAGAATTCCTTTTTTTCCCCTTAAAATTCCCATTTTTTCTCTCTAAAAATTCTTTTTTTTCCCCCCAAATTCTTTTTTTTTCCCCCCAAATTCTTTTTCCCCTTAAAATTCTCTTTTTTCCTCCCTAAAAATTCTCTTTTTTTCTCCCAAATTCCCTCTAAAATTCCCCCTTTTTTCCCATTAAAATACTCTTTTTTTCCCTTAAAATTCCCCTTTTTTTCCAATTGAAATTCCCTTTTTTTCCCTTAAAATTCCCTCTTTTTTCCCCTTAAAATTCCCCTTTTTTTCCCCTCTAAAATTCCCTGTTTTTCCCCCCTTAAAATTCCCCTTTTTTCCCCCCAAATTTCCTCTTTTTTCCCCTTAAAATTCCTTCTCTCCAAAATTTGCTTTTTTCCCCTTAAAATTTCCTTTTTCTCATCTAAAATTCCTTTTTTTTTCCTTAAAATTCTCTTTTTTCCTCCCTAAAAATTTCCTTTTTCTCATCTAAAATTCCCTTTTTTCCCCTTAAAATTCCCATTTTTTCCTCCCTAAAAATTCTCTTTTTTTGCCCCAAATTCACTCTAAAATTCCCCTTTTTTCCCCCTAAAATTCCCTTTTTTTTCATCTAAAATTCTTTTTCCTCCCTAAAAATTCCCTTTTTCCCCCTAAATTTCCTCTTTTTTCCCAAAAAATTCCTCTTTTTTCTCTCCAAAATTTGCTTTTTCCCCTTAAAATTCTTTTTTCCTCCCTAAAAATTCTTTTTTTGCCCCAAATTCCCTCTAAAATTCTTTTTTCTCCTAAAATTCCCTTTTTTCCCCTCTAAAATTCCCTTTTTTTCTCCCTAAAAATTCTCTTTTTCCCCCCAAAATTCCCTCTTTTCCCCCTTTAAAATTCCCTTTTTTTCTCCAAAATTTCCTTTTTCCCCTTAAAATTCCCCTTTTTTCTCTCCAAAATTTGCTTTTTTCTCCTTAAAATTTCCTTTTTCTCCTCTAAAATTCCCTCTTTTTTCTCCCTAAAAATTCTCCTTTTTCCCCCTTAAAATTCCCTTTTTTCCCCTTAAAATTCCCTCTTTCCTCCCCCAAATTCCCCCTTTTTTTCCTCCCTAAAATTCCCTTTTTTTTCCCCTTAAAAATCCCCTTTTTTCTCCCCAAAATTTGCTTTTTTCCCCTTAAAATTCCCCTTTTTTTCCCCTTAAAATTCCCTTTTTTCCCTCTAAAATTCAATTTTTTTCACTAAAAATTCCCTTTTTTTCTCTCCAAAATTCCCTTTTTCCTTCCCAAATTCCCTTTTTCCCTTAAAATTCCCTTTTTCCCCCTTAAAATTCGCTTTTTTCCTCTTAAAATTCCCTTTTTCCCTCTAAAATTGCCTCATTTTTTCCTGATTTATTTTCTAATTTTTCCCAAATATTTTACTTTTTCCTGATTTTTTTCCCCTGATTTTTCCCATTTTTTTATTCCTCATTTTTTCCTGAATTTTCCCAATTTTTTTCCTCTCATTTTCCTCAAATTTTTCCTGAATTTTCCCTGATTTATTCCCAAATTTTTCTTCTTTTTTTTCCAAAATTTCCCCAATTTTTTCCTGATTTTTTCAATTTTTTTTTTATTTTTCCCAAATTTTTCTTCTTTTTTTTCCCAAAATTTCCCCAATTTTTTCCTGATTTTTTCCAATTTTTTTTTATTTTTCCCTTTTTTTTTTGTGCTTTTTTCCCCCTGATTTTTCCAATTTTTTTTCTGACATTTTTCTAATTCTTCCCAATTTTTTCCAAATTTTTTTGTGATTTTTCCCTTTTTTTTCCTGATTATTCCTGGTTTTCTCCCAATTTTTTTTCTGATTTTTCCCAAATTTTTTGGTGATTTCTTCCCAATTTTCCCATTTTTTTTGCTAATACCTTTTCTGGATTTTTTTTTTCCAATTCTTCCCAATTTTTCCATATTTTTTCCTGATTTTCCCTGGTTTTTTCCCAATTTTTTGATTTTTTTTCACCAAAATTGCCCCGATTTTTTCTGATTTTTTTCCAAATTTTTTTTCTGATTTTTCCGTTTTTTGGTGATTTTTTCCAAGTTTTTTTTTTCCGATTTTTTTCTCATTTTTTTCCCAAATTTTTCCTGATTTCCCCCTTTTTTCCTGATTTTTTCTCCTCATTTTTCTCATTGTTTTCCTGAATTCTCAATTTTTTTCACAATTTTTTCTGATTCTTTTCTCCCAAATTCCCCCAATTTTTTCCAGATTTTTCCCAATTTTTTTTCTGATTTTTTCCTGATTTTCCCCAAATTTTTCCTGAATTTTCCCTGATTTTTTTCCCAACTTTTTCTCATTTTCTTCCCAAATTTTTCCTGATTTTTCCCCCATTTTTCCGATTTTTTCTGAGTTTTTTCCCTCATTTTTCCCAAATATTTCCTTAATTTTCCCAGATTTCTTCCCAATTTTTTCTGATTTTTTTCTCCCAAATTCCCCAATTTTTTCCCAATTTTTTCCTGATTTCCCCCATTTTTCCCCTTTTTTTTTCTTTTTTTTCCCCCTGTTTTATCCCCTCAAAATTCCCATTTTTTTCTCCCCCCAAAATTCCCAGACTTTCCCAAAATCCTGGAATTTTCTTTTCCAGAATTCCATGGAAAACCCGGCCTTCGAGATGCACGGCGCGACCCCTCCGGCTTTTTCCAGGAGCAAAGAGGTACCCAAAAAATTCCCAAAAATTCCCAAAAAATTCCCAGAATATTCCCAAAATATTCCCAGAAAATTCCCAAAAATTTCCCAAAAGTTCTCAGCAAATTCCCCCAAAATTCCCAAATTTTTCCCAAAAATTATCCCCAAAATTTCACAGAAAATTCCCAGAAATTTCCCCAAAATGTTCGCAAAATATTCCCAAAAAATTCCCAAAAATCTTCCCAAAATATTCCCAAAAAATACCCCCAAAAATTCACAGAAAATTCCCAGAAATTTCCCTAAAATGTTCCCAAAATATTTCCAAAAAATTCCCAAAAAATCCCAAAATATTCCCAAAAAATACCCTTCAAAATTCACAGAAAATTCCCAGAAATTTCCCCAAAATGTTCCCAAAACATTCCCAAAAATATTCCCAAAAAATTAAAAAAAATCCCAAAAATTCCCAAAAATATTCCCAAAATATTCCCAAAAATTTCCAAAAAAATTCCCAAAAATTTCTCAAAAAATTCCCAGAAATATTCAAAAAAATATTCCCAGAATATTCCCAAAATATTCCCAGAAAATTCCCCAAAAATTCCCCAAAAATCCCAAAATATTCCCCCAAAAATTGCAAAAATATTCCCAGAAAATGGCAAAAAAAAAAAATCCCAAAAATTCTCAGAAAATTCCCAAAAAGTTTCCAAAAAAATTCCCAGAAAATTAAAAAAAATTCCCAAAATATTCCCCAAAAATTTCCCAAACATCCCCAGAAAATTCCCCAAAAAAATCCCAGAAATTTCCCCAAAATGTTCCCAAAATATTCCCAAAAAATTCCCCAAAATTCCCAAAATATTCCCAAAAAATACCCCCAAAAATTCACAGAAAATTCCCAGAAATTTCCCCGAAATGTTCCCAAAATGTTCCCAAAAAATTCCCAAAAATAGTCCCAGAAAATTAAAAAAAAATTCCCAAAATATTCTCCAAAAATTCCCAAAAAATTTCCCAAAAATATTCCCTAAAAATTCCAAAAATATTCCCAAAAAATTTCCCCCCAAAATTGAGAAAATTCCCCAGAATTTCCCAAAAATTCCCAAAGAATTCCCAGAAAATTCCCAAAATATTCCCAAAAAATTAAAAAAATATTCCTAGAAAATTCCAAAAAAATTCTCAGAAAAAACCCAAGAATTTCCCAAAAGTTCCCAGAAAATTCCAAAAAAATTCCCAAAACATTTTCCAAACAACCCCAGAAAATTCCCCAAAAAATCCCAGGAAATCCCCCAGAATTCCCAAAATATTCCCAAAAAAATACCCCCCAAAATTCACAGAAAATTCCCAGAAATTTCCCCAAAATGTTCCCAAAATACTCCCAAAAAATTCCCAAAAAAATTTAAAAAAATTCCCAAAATATTTCCAAAAATCCCAAAAAATTTCCCAAAGATTTCCAAAAATTTCTCAAAAAATTCCCAAAAATATTCCAAAAAATATTCCCAGAAAACTCCCAAAAAGTCTCAGAAAATTCCCCAAAAATTTGCAAAAACGTTCCCAGAAAATTCCAAAAAAATTCCCAAAATATTCCCCAAAAATTTCCCAAACATCCCCAGAAAATTCCCCAAAAAATCCCAGGAAATCCCCCAAAATTCCCAAAATATTCCCAGAAAATTCCCAGAAAATTCCCAGAAATTTCCCCAAAGTGTTCCCAAAATATTCTCAAAAAATTCCCAAAAATATTCCCAAAAAATTAAACAAAAAATCCCAAAAATTCCCAAAAATATTCCCAAAATATTCCCAAAAAATTCCCAAAAATTTCTCAAAAAATTCCCAAAAATTTATCAAAAAATTCCCAGGAATATTCAAAAAAATATTCCCAGAATATTCCCAAAATATTCCCAGAAAATTCCCCAAAAATTCCTCAAAAATTCCAAAATATTCCCCCAAAAATTGCAAAAATATTCCCAGAAAATGGCAAAAAAAAATCCCAAAAAAATACCCAAAAAGTTTCCCAAAAAATTCCCAAAAATTTCCCAAACATCCCCAGAAAATTCCCCAAAAAATCCCAGGAAATCCCCCAAAATTCCCAAAATATTCCCCAAAAATTCACAGAAAACTCCCAGAAATTTCCCCAAAATCTTCCCAAAGTATTCCCAAAAAATTCCCAAAAATAGTCCCAGAAAATTAAAAAAAATTCCCAAAATATTCCCAAAAAATTTCCCCACAAAATTCTCAGAAAATTCCCAAGAATTTCCCAAAAATTCCAAAAAAATTCCCAGAAAATTCCCAAAAAAATCCCAGGAAATCCCCCAAAATTTCCCAAAAATATTCCCAAAAAATTCCAAAAAATTCATGATAAATTCCCCAAAAATTTCCAAAAAGATTCCCAGATATTATTCTCAAAAAATTCCCAAAATATTCCCCAAAATTACCAGAAAGTTCCCAAAAATATTCCCAAAAAATTCCCCAAAACATTCACAGAGAATCCCTAAAAATATTTCCAGAAAATATTCACAGAAAATTCCCAGAAAGTTCCCAAAAAATTCCCCAAAAATTCGCAGAGAGTCCTTAAAAATATTCCCAGAAAATTCAAAAAAAATTCTCCGAAACTTCCCTGAAAATCTGCAAATAAAATTCCCAAAGAATTCCCAGAAAAATCACAAAAAATTTCCAAAAAATACACAAAAAATTCCCAGGAAATTCCCCCCAAAAATTTCCCAAAATTCACAGAAATTTCTCAAAAATATTCTTCGGAAATTTCCAAAAAAAATTCTCAGAGAATTCAAAAAAATTCCCAGGAAATTCAAAAAAATTCCCAAAAATATTCCCCAAAATATTCCCAAAAAATTTCCCCCCAAAATTCTCAGAAAATTCCCAAGAGTTTCCCAAAAATCCCCCAAGATTTCCCAAAATATTCCCAAAAAATTCCCAAAAATATTCCCAAGAAGTTCTCCAAAATTCCCCCAAAATTTCCTGAACATTCCCAGAAAATACCCCCCAAATATTCCAAAAAAATTCCCCTAAAATTCCCAAAAATTTCACCAAAATTCCCAAAATATTCCCCAAAAATTTCCCCCCAAAATTCCCGAGAATTTCCCAAAAAATTCCAAAAAGTATTCCTAAAAATATTTCCAAAGTTTCCAAAAAAAAAATCCCAAAAATATTACCCAAAAATTCCCAAAAATTTCCCAAAAATTCCCCAAAAATATTCCCAGAAAATTCCCAAAAAAATCCCAGAAAATCCCCCAAAATTTCCCAAAAATATTCCCAAAAACATTCCCAGAAAATTCCCAAAGTATTTCCAAGAATTCCAAGAAATATTCCTGAAAAATTCCAAAAAATTCCCAGAAAATTCCAAAAAAATTCCTACAAATATTCCCAAAAAATTCCAAAAATTCTCAGAAATTTCCCTGAAAATTTGTAAATAAAATTCCAAAAAAATTTCCAGAGAATTCCCAATAAATTTCCCAAAATATTCCCAGAAAATTCCCAAAATTTCCTAAAATATTCCCAAATTTTTTTCCCCCCAAAATCTCAGGAAATTCCCAAGAATTTCCTAAAAAATCCCATAAAATTCCAAAATATTAAAAAAAAAATCCTAAATTTATTCCCAAAAATATTCCCAAAAATTCCCAAAAATATTCCCAGAAAATTCCCCAAAAATTCCCAAGAATTTCCCAAAATATTCGCAGAGAATCCCTAAAAATATTCCCAGAAAATTCCATAAAAATTCCAAAAAATACACAAAAAATTCCCAGGAAATTCCCCCCCAAAATTCCCAGAAATTCCCTGAAATTTCCCAAAAATATTCTGAGAAAATTCCAAAAAAAATTCTCAGAAAATTAAAAAAAATTCCCAGAAAATCCCCCCAATTTCCCAGAAAATTCCCAAAAATTTCCCTCAAAATTCCCAAGATTTGTAAAAAAAAAATCCCCAGAAAATTCCCCAAAAATTCCCCCAAAATCCCAAGAATTTTCCTAAAAAATTCCCAAAAAACTTCTCAAAAAATTCCTCAAAAGTTGGGAAAAAATGGGGAAAAACAGCGGAAAAATTGGGAAAAAAATATGGAAAAAATGGGGGAAAAATGGAAAATTATGGAAAAATGGGGAAAAATGAGGAAAAAATAGGAAAAAACAAGGGAAAAATTTGGAAAAATTGGGAAAAATTGGGGGGAAAATGGGAAAATTTGTGGAAAAAATGGTAGAAAAGGAAAAAATGGGAAATTGGGGAAAATTTGGGGAAAAAATATTAAAAAATAGGAAAAAAATTGGGGGAAAATGAGGAAAAATTTTGGAAAAATGGGGAAAATGTGGAAAAAATGGAGGAAAAATAAGGAAAAAATGGGGGGAAATGAAAAAATGTAGAAAAATGGGGAAAATTGTGGGAAAAATGAGAAAAAATTGGGGAAAAATGGGGAAAATTTGTAGAAAAAAGGAAAAAAATAGTAAAAAACAAAAAATGGGAAAAAAGGTGGAAAAAATGGGGAAAAATGTGGAAAAAATGGGAAAATGTGGAGAAAATAAAAAAAATACAGAGAAAATGGGGGAAAATGAGGAAATTTGAGGAAAAATGAGGAAAAAATGGGGAAAAAGTGGGAAAAACGGGGAAAAAATAGGAAAAAACAGAAAAAACAGGGAAAAAAGGTGGAAAAATGGGAAAATTTGTGGAAAAAATGGTAAAAAATGAAGAAAAATGGGGGAAAATAAAAAAAGTTGTGAAAAAATGGGGGAAAATGGGAAAAATTTGTGGAAAAAAATGATAAAAGACAAGGAAAAAATGGGGTAAATTGGGGAAAAGTTGAGGAAAAAATACGAAAAAATGGGAACCAAATTGTGGAAAAATGAGAAAAAAATGGGAAAATATAAGGAAAAAATTGGGAAAATGGGGAAAAAATGAGAAAAAAATGGGAAAAAATGAGGGAAATTGGGAAAAATGAAGAAATTTGTGGGAAAACTGCGGAAAAAATGGGAAAAAACAAGGAAAAATTGGAAAAAATGTGGAAAACTGAGGAAAAATGGGAAAAGTGGGGGAAAAATACGGAAAGGAACAAATGGGAAAAAATGAAAAATCGTGGGAAAATGAGGAAAAATAAGGAAAAAAATGGGGAAAAATCGTGGAAAATTCGAATTAAAAATACAAAAAAATGGGGAAAAAGTGGAAAAAAGGGGGGAAATGAGGAAAAATTGTGGAAAAATGGGAGAAATGTGGAAAAATTGGAGAATAAAGAAAAAATGGGGGAAAATTGTGGAAAATTTGAGGAAAAATGGAAAAAAATTGCGGAAAAATGGGGAAAAATGTGATAAAATAAGGAACAAATGGGGGAAAATGTGGAAAAACGGGGAAAAAATGAGAAAAAATGGTAAAAAAGTAAGGAAAAATGGGGGAAAATGAAAAAATGCAGAAAAATGGGGAAAATTGTGGGAAAAGTGAGAAAAAATTGTGGAAAATGGGGAAATTTGTACAAAAAATAGGAAAAAATAGGAAAAAACACAGAAAAAATGAGTAAAAAAGGTCGAAAAAATGGGGAAAAAGTGGAAAAATGGGAAAATTTGTGGAAAAAATGGTAAAAAACGAAGAAAAATGGGGGAAAATGAAAAAAGTTGTGAAAAAATGGGGAAAAATGGGAAAAATTTGTGGAAAAAATGATAAAAAACAAGGGAAAAATGGGGGAAATTGGGGAAAATTTGAGGAAAAAATATGAAAAAATGGGAACAAAATTGTGGAAAAATGGGGAAAAAAGGGAAAAAATGGGAAAAAAAGGAAAAATTGGGGGAAAATGAGGAAAAATTTTGGAAAAATGGGGGAAATGGGAAAAAATGGAGGAAAAATAAGGAAAAAATGGGGAAAAATTGCAGAAAATTTCAAGAAAAAATGGGACAAAATAAGGAAAAATTGTGGGAAAACGTGGAAAAACTGTGGGAAAAACGGGGAATAATTGTGGAAAAATGGGAAAAAATGAGGAAAAAAATGAGGAAAAATTGTGGAAAAAATGGGAAACTGAGAAAAATGGAGAAAAATGTGGAAAAATGTGAAAAAAATGGGAAAAATCAAGGAAAAAATGGAGGAAAATGTGGAAAATTGTGGAACACTGAGGAAAAAATGGAAAAAAAAGGAAGAATTTGGAAAAATGAAAAAATGGGGGAAATGTGAGAAAAATGAAAAAAAATGTGAAAAAATTTTGGAAAAACGGGGAAAATGTGGAAAAATGGAGGAAAAATAAGGAAAAAATGGGGAAAAATAAGGAAAATTTGAGGAAAAAATGGGACAAAATAAGGAGAAATTGTGGGAAAATGTGGAAAAACTGTGGGAAAAACGGGGAAAAATTGTGGAAAAATGGGAAAAAATGAGGAAAAAAATTAGGAAAAATTGTGGAAAGAATGGGAAGCTGAGAAAAATGGAGAAAAATGTGGAAAAATGTGAAAAAAATGGGAAAAAACTAAGAAAAAATGGAGGAAGATGTGGAAAATTATGGAATACTGAGGAAAAAATGGGAAAAATGAGGAAAAAATGGAAAAAAAGAGAAAAATTTGGAAAAATGAAAAAATGGGGGAAATGTGGGAAAAATGAAAAATTGGGAAAAAATAAGGAAAAAATGGGGAAAAATTTGGAAAAAAACAAGAAAAAATGTGAAAAAAATAAGAAAAAATTGGGAAAAATGGGAAAAATTGGGGAAAATTCAAGAAAAAATGGGAAAAAAATGTGAATTTTGTTTTTTACTGAATTTTTGGGAATTTCAGGAATTGCAGAGCAAAGGGAAAAGCTCCACGATGAAATTTTTCCTGCTTTGTCTCCTGGCTTCCATCATCACCACATCCCTGGGAATTCTGATCCTTTCCCTGATTTTTGGGAATTGTCGGGAATTTCCGAAGGATTCCGGAGGGAATGAAGAGTTTGGAAAGGAAATGGAGGAAAAAACGGATCCCAAATTTCGGTTTTTGTATCATTTGAAGGAATCTAAGGTAGGGAAAATTGGGAATTTTTGGGGGTTTTGGAAAGGGGTGGGGAAAATGGGGGGAAATAGGGAAAAAATAAGGAAAAATGGGGGGAAAATAGAAAAATTGGGGGGGAAAGGGGGAAAAATAAGGAAAAATTGGGAAAACATGGAAAAATGGGGAAAATAAGGGAAAATGGAGGGGAAATGTGGGGAAAATATGGAGAAATTGGGAAAATAAGGAAAAAATGGTGAAAAATAAGGAAAAATTGGGGGAAAGGGGAAAAATAAGGAAAAATGGGGAAAATAGGGAAAATTGGGAGAAAAATAAGGGAAAAATGGTGGGAAAATGGGAAAAAATGGGGGAAAAGTAAAAAAATTAAAAATGGGAAAAAATGAGGGAAAATGGGGGAAAATAGGGAAAAATTGGGGGAAAATAAGGAAAATTGGGTTATAAGTAAGGAAAAATAGGGGAAAAAAGGAGGAAAAATTGAAGGAAAAAGGGGGAAAATACAGAAAAATGTGGAAAATAAGGAAAAATGGTGAAAAATAAGGAAAAATTGGAGGGAAAAAGCGGGAAAAAATAAGGAAAAATTGAAGGAAAAAGGGGAAAATATAAGGAAAAATGGGAAAATAAGGAAAAATGGGAAAATAAGGAAAAATTGGGGGAAAAAAAGAAAATGGGGAAAAAAATTAGGAAAAATGGAGGAAAATAAGGAAAAATGGGGGAAAAGGAGGGGAAATAAGGAAAAATGGGGGGAAATAAGGAAAAATGAGGAAAAGTAAGGAAAAATGGAAGGAAAAGGGGGAAAAATAGGGAAAAATTGGGGGAAAATAAGGAAAAAATGGGGAATATGAAAAAAGAGGGAAAAATAAGGAAAAAAGGGGAAAAATAAGGAAAAATTGAAGAAAAAGGGGAAAAATAGGGAAAAAACAGGAAAAACAAGGAAAAATGGAAAAAACTGAGGAAAAAAGCAGAAAATAAGGAAAAATTGAGGGGAAAGGGGAAAAAATAAGGAAAAATGGGGAAAATATGGAAAAAGGGGAAAAATAAGGAAAAATGGGGAAAATAAGGAAAAATGGGGAAAATAAAGAAAAATGGCAGGAAAAAGGAGGAAAAATAAAGAAAAAATGGGGGAAAATAAAGACAAAATGGGGAAAAATAAGGAAAAATGGGGAAAAGAAGAAAAAATGGAGGAAAAAAGGAAAAATATGGAAAAATAAGGAAAAAGGGGAAAAAATAAGGAAAACTGGGAAAAATGGGGGAAAAAAGGAAAAATGGGGGAAAAGGAAAAATGGGGAAAACAAGGGAGAAAGATGGAAAAAATGGAGGAAAAATGAGGGAAAAATGGGAAAGAAGTGGGTGAAAAATGATGAAATAATGGGGAAATAAGGAAAAAATGGAGAGAAAATGGTTGAAAAAACAAAAAAATGGGGGAAAAATTTGGAAAAATGGGGAAAATGTCTGTAAAAAAAATGGGGAAAAAATGGAGGGAAAATGAGGAAGAAATGGGGTGAAAATAAGGAAAAAAATGAGGGAAAAACGGGGGGGAAAGAAGGAAAAAATGTGGAAAAATGGGGAAAAAATATGGGAAAAATATGAAAAAAAAAGAAAAATGGGGAAAAACTGGGAAAATGTCTGAAAAAATGGAGGGAAAATGCGGGAAAAAAAGAATAAAAATAAGGAAAAATAGGAAAAAATGAAGAATAAAAATAAGGAAAAAATCAAGAATAAAAATAAGGAAAAATGGTAAAACTGAGGGGAAAGAATAAGGAAAGAATGGAGAAAAATGGAAAAAATGAAGGAAAATAATAACGAATAAATGTGAAAAAAATAAGGAAAAAATGGGGGAAAAATAAGGGAGAAGAATTAGGAAAGAATAGAAAAAAATTGGAAAAAATGAGAAAAAAATGGGGGAAAAAATAAGTGAAAAACACAGAAAAAAATGGAGGAAAAATGAGGGAAAAATAAGAAAAAATTGGGAAAAAATGGGAAAAGAAAAAGGAATTAATGGGGAAAAAAACAGGGTAAAATCAGGAAAAAACAGGAAAAAAATGGTGAGAAAATAAGTTAAAATTGGGAAAAAATTTTAAAAAATCCAGTAAAAAACCTACGGAAAAATCAGGGGGAAAAAACGTGAAAAATTAAAGAAAAAATAGGAAAAATCCAGGAAAAAAACCAGGAAAAATCGAGAAAAATCAGGGGAAAAAAATCGAGAAAAATCCAGAAAAAATTGTGAAAAATTAGGAAAAAAGTAGGAAAAATCCAGGGGAAAAAGGGACAAACAGGAAAAAAACTGGGAAAAAAATAACTAAAAACCAGGAAAAATCCAGGAAAAAAGAAACAGGAAATAACAGGGAAAAATCAGAGGGAAAAAAATCCAGAAAAATCAGCAAAAAGTTGTCAAAAATTAGGATAAAAATAGGAAAAATCCAGAAAAAAAAGGGGAAAAAAACCAGGAAAAAAATTGGGAAAAATAAACTAAAAAATAGGAAAAATCATGAGAAACATTGAGAAAAATCAGGAAAAAATTGTGAAAAATTAGGATAAAAATAGGAAAAATCCAGAAAAAAAAGAGAAAAAAAACAGGAAAAAAAAAGGGGGAAAATTAGGGATAAAACAGCTAAAATAAAGGAATTTTGGGGTAGGAAAGATGTGGAATTTTAGATTGGAAAATGAGGAATTTCAGGTAAAAATTTTCCATTTAAATCCCAATTTTTCTTCCCAGATCTATAAATACCAAGGAGGAGAAATCCAATGGGCTCGATTCCGACGGGATCCCCGGGAATACGAAAACCCGGAAGTTCGGGAATTCGGGAAAAGCCTCAATTTCCATAAATCCCAAATAACTTTGGGAATGTTGAGGATCCGGAGCCGGGGACTGCGAGCTCCTCACTGGCATTTCAATGCCAACGAACACGGATTCCTGCTCCAGGTATTCCCAAATTTTACCCCCAAAATTCCCACATTTTTTCCAGAATTTATCCCAACTTTTCCCAATTTTTTCCTGATTTTTCCCAATTTTTTTCCGGATTTTTTCCTGATTTTTTTAAGAATTTTCCCCAATTTTCCCCTCATTTTTCTCTTTTTTTCCTCCTGATTTTTCCCCGTTTTTCCCTGATTTCTGTTCTAATTTTTCCCATTTTTTTCCCTCTCGTTTTCCCCAAATTTTTCCTGATTTTTCCTTAATTTTACCTATTTTTTTCTCTGATTTTTCTCATTTTTTTCTCCCTAATTTTTCTTAATTTTTTCTCTGATTTTTTTCCTGATTTTTCCCTGATTTTGGCATTTCAACTCCAACAAACACAGATTCCTGCTCCAGGTATTCCCAAATTTTACCCCCAAAATTCCCACATTTTTTCCAGAATTTATCCCAACTTTTCCCAATTTTTTTCTGATTTTTTAAAGATTTTTCCCTATTGTTTTCCTGATTTTTCCCATTTTTTTCCTGATTTCCTCTCAGTTTTTTCCCAAATTTTCCCATTTTTTTCCTGATTTTTTCCCTGATTTTTCCCAATTTTTTCCTGATTTTTCCCAATTTTCTTCCCTGATTTTTCCCAATTTTTTCCTGATTTTTCCCAATTTTCTTCCCTGATTTTTCCCAATTTTTTCCTGATTTTTCCCAATTTTCTTCTCTGACTTTTCCCAATTTTTTCCTGTTTTTTCCCAATTTTCTACCCTGATTTTTCCCAATTTTTTTCCTGATTTTTTTCTGAATTTTTCCCAATTTTCCCTAATTTTCCTCTTTTTTTCCTTTTCATTTTTCCCAATTTTTTCTATGATTTTTCCCACTTTTTTCTTGGAAAAAAATGGCAAAAAAAATCCTTTAAAAATTTTGAAAAATTGGGGAAAAAACCTGAAAAAAAATCAGAAAAAAATGGGAAAAAATCAGGAAAAAATGGGAAAAAATGACAAAAAAATCTTTTAAAAATATGAAAAAAATGAGAAAAAAAATTGGGGAAAAAACCTGAAAAAAATGGGAAAAAAAATCTGCAAAAATCAGAAAAAAAAAGGGAAAAAGTGACAAAAAATGTTTTAAAATTATGAAAAAAATCAGAAAAAAAATGGGAAAAAAACTGAAAAAATCAGAAAAAAATCTGAAAAAATCAGAAAAAAAAAGGGAAAAAATCTGAAGAAAATGGGAAAAATATTAGAAAAAAACAGGGAAAAAACTACTAAGAAACCCTTTAAAAATATGGAAAAAGTTGGGAAAAATTGGGGAAAAAATGGGAAAAAAATCTGAAAAAAATGGGGAAAAAATGACAAAAAAAATCTTCAAAAATACGAAAAAAAATCAGAAAAAAATCGGGAAAAAATCAGAAAAAATCAGAAAAAAATGGGAAAAAATCAGAAAAAAAATATTTTAAAAATATGGAAAAAATTATAAAAAAAATTGGGAAAAAACCTGAAAAAATCAGAAAAAAATGTGAAAAAATCAGAAAAAAAAATGGGAAAAAATCAGGAGAAAGTGGGAAAAAATCAGGAAAAAGTGGGAAAAAATGACAAAAAAATCTTTTAAAAATATGGAAAAAATCAGAAAAAAAACGGGAAAAAATCAGAAAAAAATCTAAAAAAATCCGAAAAAAATGGGAAAAAATCTGAAAAAAATGGGAAAAATATCAGAAAAAAACAGGGAAAAAACTACTAAAAAATCCTTTAAAAATATGGAAAAAGTTGGGAAAAATTGGGGAAAAAATGGGAAAAAAATCTGAAAAAAATGGGGAAAAAATAACAAAAAAATCTTCAAAAATACGAAAAAAAACCAGAAAAAAATTGGGAAAAAACCTGAAAAAATCAGAAAAAAATGGGAAAAAAATTAGAAAAAAAATGGGAAAAAATCAGGAAAAAATGGGAAAAATATGGGAAAAACATCTTTCAAAAATATGGAAAAAAATCCGAAAAAAAAGGAAAAAAACCTGAAAAAATCAGAAAAATATCTGAAAAAATCAGAAAAAAATGGGAAAAAAATTAGGAAAAAAATTTGGGAAAAAAACTGAAAAAAACAGAAAAAAATGGGAAAAACATCAGAAAAAAATTGGAAAAAATCAGGAAAAAATGGGAAAAAATGACAAAAAAATCTTTTAAAAATATGAAAAAATCAGGAAAAAAAATGGGAAAAATCCTGAAAAAATCAGAAAAAAATCAGGAAAATTTGGGAATAACCTGGAATTTTCCCTGCTATCATTCCCAAGGGCTCTGCATGGATCGGGATCCTGGGACCGGATCATTCCCAAGCCGTCACCTACAACGTCACCGAGGGTCAGGTGGTTTTTTTCCCGAAGAATTCCGTTCATTGGGTGAAAAATGTCGGAAAAGAGGATTTGATTTTCCTGCTTTTCTTCTCCACTCACGAGGAATTGTTGACTTTGGATGTGGATGATGTTTTCTTCTCCACCCCCGAGGATGTGGCAGCTCGAGCCTTGAAGGTTTGGGAAGTTCTCCTTCATTTTTCCCATTTTTCCCTAATTTTTTTCCCATTTTTATTCCATTTTTTTCCCCATTTTATCCCTTTTTTCTCCTTTTTTTTCCCCAATTTTTTCCCCATTTTTTCCTCAACTTTTTCCAATTTTTGTTATTTTTTTCTATTTTTTCTCCAATTTTTTCCTATTTTTTCCCGATTTTTTCTCTATTTTTTCACCTTTTTTGTACAATTTTTTTCCATTTTTATCCCCATTTTTTCCCATTTTTATCCTTTTTTTTTCCAATTTTCCCTCATTTTTCCCCATTTTTCCCTATTTCCTCTCATATTTTTCCATTTTTCCTCCACTTTCCCTATTTTTCCCTATTTTTCCCATTTTTCCCCATTTTTATACCTTTTTTTTTTTTCCAATTTTTTCATATTTTTTCCCATTTTTGCTCTATTTTAATTCTCATTTTTATCCCATTTTATTCCCATTTTTATCCCATTTTTCCTCCTTTTTTTCCCTGTTTTTCCTTATTTTTTCCCATTTTTACTCTATTTTAATCCTAATTTTTATCCCACTTTTCCTCAACTTTTCCCCTATTTTTATCCCATTTTTTCTTCTTTTTTTCCCATTTTTTCAGTTTATTTCCCATTTTTGCTCCATTTTAATTCTCAATTTTTCCCCAATTTTTCCCATTTTTCTCCTTAATTTTTTCCCCATTTTTTCAGGTTTTTCCTCCAACTTTTCTCCATTTTTATCCCATTTTTGCTTCATTTTAATCCTAATTTTTTCCTCCACGTTTTCCTCATTTTTTCCCATTTTTGTCCATTTTTTCTCCATTTTCCCCCAAGTTTTTCCCATTTTTTCACAATTTTTTCCCCATTTTTATCCCAATTTTTCTCCAGATTTTTCCCATTTATTTTCCCATTCAATGATCCCAAAAAATCAACATTTTGGGGCAAAAAAAATGCAAATTTTGGCTGGAAAAATGCAAATTTTAGCAGGAAATTTACAAATTTTGATGGGAAAAGTTCAAATTTTATCAAGAAAATGTAAATTTTGATGGAAAACTTAAAATTTCGGTGTGAAAAATGCAGAATTTTGGCCCAAAACCACAAATTTTGGGGAGAAAAATGCAAATTTTGATGGAAAATAAACATTTTTGGCAGGAAAAATGCAGGATTTTGGCAGAAAATCAATTTTTTGGGGAAAGAATGCAAATTTCAATGGCAAAATGCAAATTCTGGCACAAAATCTGCAATTTTCTTCTGGAAAATGTAAATTTTGATAGAAAAACTCACAAATTTTGATAGAAAAATTCAGGTTTTTGGGAAAGCCCCAATTTTGATGAGAAAAAATGCGAAATTTGGCTGAAAAAATACAAATTTTATCCAGGAAATGCAAATTTTAGCAGGAAAAATGTAAATTTTAGCAGGAAATTTACAAATTTTGATGGGAAACTGAAAACTTTAGTGAGAAAAATTCAGATTTTGGCCCAAAATTGCAAATTTTGGGGGGGAAAAATGCAAATTTTGATGGAAAAATGCAAATGTTTGGCATGAAAATGCAAATTTTGATGGAAAAAATGCAAATTTTTGGTGGGAAAAAAGTGAATTTTGGCAGGAAAAAAATGAATTTTAAACAGAAACGTCCCTCAAATTTAACTCTTTGTTTCCCATGGATTTTTCCATGGATTTTTCCATGGATTTGCAGCCAAAGGGAGGCGTTGGATTCATCAGAACATTCCAGAAACCCGAAGAGGATCAAACCATCAACCTCCCCAAAAACCTGGATCAGCTCATCCACAATTCCACCTTCCCCCAATCCCCGGATTCCCAGGTCTGGAAATTCTTCTACGATCTCCCAGGTAGGAAATTCCCAAAATTCCATGGAAAAATGGGATTGGAGGAATTCTGGTTTTATCCTTGATTTTTCCTGATTTTTTTTCCCATTTTTTTCTTCATTTTTTCTTCATTTTATCTCTGTTTTTTCCCATTTTTTCCCCAATTTTTTGTGTTTTTTCCCATTTTTTTCCCCAATTTTTTTCCCATTTTTTCCTCATTTTTTCCCCAATTTTTTCCTCTTTTTTCCCTATTTTTTCTCTTTTTTCCCTTATTTTCTTCCCCATTTTTTCATGTTTTTTCCTTAATTTTTTCTCATTTTTGCTCATTTTTTCCCATTTTTTCTTCATTTTTTCCATCATTTTTTCCCATTTTCCCCTCATTTTTTTCCCAATTTTTCCTCTTCTTTTTTCCCATTTTCCCCAATTTTTTTTGTTTTTTCCCATTTTTTCCCAAATTTTTTCCCATTTTCCCTTTATTTTTTCCCCATTTTTTACTCATTTTTCCCAATTTTTCCTCTTTTTTTCCCATTTTTTCCCCAATATTTTTGTTTTTTCCCATTTTTTCCCCAATTTTCCCCCATTTTTTCCTCATTTTTCCCCAATTTTTTTCGTCTTTTTTCCCTATTTTTCTCATTTTTCCCTTATTTTCTTCCCCATTTTTTCATGTTTTTTCCTTAATTTTTTTCTCTTTTTTTCCCATTTTTTCCCATGTTTTCCCATTTTCCCTTTATTTTTTTCCCAGTTTTCCCTCATTTTTCCTCTTTTTTTTTCCCATTTTTTCCCCAATTTTTTCTGGTTTTTCCCATTTTTTTCCCCGATTTTTTCCCATTTTTTTCTCATTTTTTCCCCAATTTTTTTTGTCCTTTTTTCACTATTTTTTTTATTTTTTCCTCATTTTCTTCCTCGTTTTTTCATGTTTTTTCCCCAATTTTTTCCCAGTTTCCCTTGATTTTTTTCTCATTTTTAACTCATTTTTCCCAATTTTTCCTCTTTTTTCTCCCATTTTTTCCCCAATTTTTCCTGTTTTTTTTCCCCATTTTTCCCAATTTTTTCTGTTTTTTCCCATTTTTTCCCCAATTTTTTCCCATTTTCCCTTTATTTTTTTCCCATTTTTGCCTCATTTTTCCCAATTTTTCCTCTTTTTTTTCCCATTTTATCCGCAATTTTTTTTGTTTTTTCCCATTTCTTTCCCCAATTTTTCCCCATTTTTTCCCCAATTTTTTTTGTCTTTTTTTCCCTATTTTTTTCATTTTTTCCTCATTTTCTTTCTCATTTTTTCATGTTTTTTCCTTAATTTTTTTCTCATTTTTCCCCACTTTTTCTTCATTTTTTTCCTCATTTTTTCCCACTTTTTCCCTCATTTTTTCCCATTTTCTCTTTATTTTTTTCCCATTTTTCCCTCATTTTTCTCAATTTTTCCTCTTTTTTTCCCATTTTTTCCCCAATTTTTTTGCATTTTTTCCTCATTTATCCCGTTTTTTTTTGTCTTTTTTTTCCCTATTTTTTTTCAATTTCTCCTCATTTTCTTCCCCATCTTTTCACGTTTTTTTCCTTAATTTTTTTCTCATTTTTCCCCATTTTCAATTTTTCCTCATTTTTTCCAATTTTCCCCTTTTTTATCCCATTTTTCCCCAATTTTTTCCCATTTTTTCCTGAGTTTTCCCTTTTTTCTCCCCCTTTTTTTCTTTCCTGAGTTTTTCCCTAATTTTCCCATCTTTTCCCAGTTTTTTTCTCCATTTCTTCCAAATTTTTCCTCATTTTTCCCAATTTTTTCCCAATTTTTTTCCATTTTTCCCCATTTTTTCTTTATTTTTCTCATATTTTTTTCCAATTTTTTTCCCAATTTTTCCTGATTTTTCCCAAATTTTTTCCTTTTATTTTCCCTGAATTTTCCTCATTTTTTCCTCATTTTTCCCTCTTTTTTCTTCATCTTTCTCATATTTTTCCCATTTTTTTTCCATTTTTTTTCCTGATTTTTCCCAAATTTTTCTGAATTTTTCCCATTTCCCATTTTCTTTTCCCTGAATTTATCCTGAATTTTTTCCCATTTTTTTCTTTATTTTACTCAAACTTTTTCCAATTTTTTTTTACATTTTTCCCAATTTTTTTCCCAATTTTTTCCTGATTTTTCCCAAAATTTTCCCTTTTCCAAAAATTTATCCCTGAATTTTTCTCATTTTTTCATTTTTTTAAAATTCTTTTCCCAATTTTTCCCGATTTATTCCAAATTTTTCCTTTTTTTCCCACAATTTTATCCCAAATTTTTTCTCATTTTTTCCTTTATTTTCCCCAATTTTTTCCAAGTTTTTTCCTGATTTTTCCAGCTTTTTTCCCAAATTTTTCTCAATTTTTCCCTTTTCTTTTTCACAAATTTATCTTGAATTTTTCCCATTTTTTTTTCACTTTTTTCCCATTTTTTCCCAATATTTCCTGATTTTTCCCAAATTTTTCCCGTCTCTTTTCCACAAATTTAACCCAAATTTTTTCCCATTTTTTTCTTTACTTTTCCCAATTTTTTCCTGATCTTTCCCAATTTATTTCCCAACTTTTCATGAATTTTCCCAATTTTTTTCCCTCATTTTTCCCCAAAAAACCCAACAAAAATTCCGGGAAAAAATTGAATTTCGAGGACGCGAAAATTCCCGGAATTCCATGAAAAAATCACCAGAAAAAACGGGAATTTTGGGGAAAAAATGGGAAAATCCATGGAATTTTGGAAATTTGGGAATGTTGATCCCGAGGTTTTTTTTTTTTAGGATCTCCGGAATTTCCGTTCCCGGGAGGAATTTTCCGATGGGCGAGATTCCGGAAAAACGGGACGGGATTGACGGAAAATCAACGGATCTTCAGCCAATCGCTGCATGAGGTGGGAAAAACAGGAATTCTGGGGGGAAAAATGGGAATTCTGGGGGAAAAACGGGAATTCTGGGGGGAAAAATGGGAATTCTGGGGGAAAAACGGGAATTCTGGGGGGAAAATGGGAATTCTGGGGGAAAAACGGGAATTCTGGGGGGAAAAATGGGAATTCTGGGGAGAGGAAGTGGGAAAAATGGGGAAAAATGAGGGAAAAATTGGGAAAAAAAATGGGGGAAAATTGGGATAAAAAATTGGGGAAAAATGGGGAAAAAATTGGGGGAAAAATCAGGGGAAAAATGGGAATTTTGGGGGAAAAAGGAGGGTGAAAATGGGGAAAAATTGGGGAAAAAAGGGGAAAATTGGGATAAAAATCAGGGGAAAAAAGGGGGAAAATTGGGGAAAAATAGGAAAAATGGGGGGAAAAATGGGATAAAAATGGGGAAAAAATGGGGGGAAATTGGGGAAAAATGGGATAAAAATGGGGGAAAAATGAGGGAAAAATGGGGAAAAATTGGATAAAAATGGGGGAAAATTGGGATAAAAGTGGGGGAAAATGGGGAAAATTGGGATAAAAATAAAGGGAAAAAAAGAGGAAAATTGGGGAAAATTGGGGGAAAAAAGAAAAATAAAGGAAAAATGGGGGGAAAAATGGGAATAAAAATGGGGAAAAATTGGGGGAAATTTGGATAAAAATGGGAAAAATTGTGGGAAAATAGGAATAAAAATGGGGGAAAATTGGGAAAAAATGGGGGAAAAAATAGGAAAAGGGAAAAATTGGGGGGAAAATGGGATAAAAATCAGTGGAAAATGGAGGAAAATTGGGATAAAAATAAGGGAAAAATAGGGGAAAAATTGGGGAAATTTGGAGAAAAATGGGATAAAAATGTGAAAAGTTCGGGAAAAAATGGGGAAAAATTGGGATAAAAATCAGGGAAAAATGGGAGAAAATTGGAAAAAAAACAAGGAAAAATATGGCAGGAAAATGGGATAAAAATGAGGAAAATTAGGGGAAAAATCAGTGAAAAAAAGGGGGGAATTGGGGAAAAAAAATGGAAAAAATGGGAGAAAAAAAAGGAAAAATTGGATGAAAATGGGGGGAAAATGAGGGAAAAATTGGGAAGAAAATGGGAAAAAATGGGAGAAAAATGAGGGAAATAACTGGAGAAACAGAAAAATAATCAAGGGATCTTCAGCCAACTGCTGAACAAGGTGGGAAAATTGGGAATTCTGGGGGGGGAAAATGGGAATTGGGGGAGGGAAAAATGGGAAAAAAATGAGGGGAAAAATGGGTAAAAATAATGGGGAAAAAATTGGGAAAAATGGGAAAATGAGGGAGAAATTGGGGAAAAGTTGGGATAAAAATCAGGAAAAAAGTGGAAAATTGCGTGAAAAATGGGAAAAATTGGGGAAAAAATGGGAAAATGAGAGAAAAATGGGGAAAAGTTGGAGAAAAAAATGGGAAAAATGGGATAAAAATGGGGGGAAATTGGGATAAAAAATGGGAAAAAAATGGGGGAAAATTGGGAAAAAATCAGGGAAAATTGGGAAAAATAGGGAAAAAATTGGGAAAATGGGGAAAATTGGGAAGAATGGGGAAAAAGTAAAAAAATTGGGAAAAATGGGAAAAAATTGGGGAAAAATGAGTGGGAAATGGGGAAAAAATGGGAAAAATTGGAAAAAATGGGGAAAAAAAGGCAAAAATGGCAGAAAAATTGGAATAAAATGGGGAAAATCCCAGAATTCCAGGATTTCCATCCCATTTTTTCCCCATGGAATTGTTTTCCCCAGCACGAGAACAGCCTGACCTTGGCCACGCTCCGGATTTTTGGGAATCATTTGGGAATTCCTCATTTCCACTTCAACGCCAACGAGATGGGAGTGGTGATCAGCGGCTGTGGACAGGTAAAAAATCTGGGAAAAGCGGGAATTTCCCAGAAAAATCTGGGAATTTTCAGATCCAAATTCCATTTTTCCCAATATTTGGTATTTTTCCAGTTTTTTTCCTGATTTTCCTGGTTTTTTTCTGATTTTTTTCTGATTTTTTCCTGGTTTTTTTTTTTTTTCTTTGATTTTTTCCTAGTTTTTCCCAGATTTTTTCCCAGTTTTTTCTCCCTGATTTTATCCCATTTTTTCTTGATTTTTCCCTGATTTTCACTTGATTTTCTCCCTTTTTTTTCTTCTTTTCTTTCTTGTTTTTTTGTGGTTCTATTCTCATTTTTTTTCTCTATTTTTTCCCATTTTATCCTTAATTTATTCCTATTTTTCCCACATTTTTTCTTTAATTTTTTTCCCATTTTTCCCCCCCTTTTTCCCTCTCAAAATTCCCATTTTTCCCCTCATTTTTTCCTTATTTTTTCCCCATTTTTTCCCTCATTTTCCCTCTCAAAATTCCCATTTTTCCCCCAATTTTCCCCATTTTTTTCCTCTCAAAATTCCCATTTTCTCCTCATTTTTTCGTCATTTTTCCTTATTTTTCCCCCAATTTCCCCCCTCAAAATTCCCATTTTTCCCCATTTTTTCCTCTCAAAATTCCCGTTTTTCCCTTTATTTTTCCTCTTAATATTCCCATTTTCCCCCATTTTTCCCTCCCAAAATTCCCATTTTTCCCCCATTTTCTCCCTCCCAAAATTCCCATTTCCCCCCTCTTTTTTTCCATCAAAATTCCCATTTTTTCCTCCCTAAATTCCCATTTTTTCCCCCTTTTTTTTCCATTTTTTTCCTCTCAAAATTCCCATTTTTCCCCCATTTTTCCCTCCCAAAATTCCCATTTTTCCCCATTTTCCCTCTCAATATTCCCATTATTTTCCCATTTTCCCCCATTTTTCCTCTCAAAGTTCCCATTTTTTTCCCTCTCAAAATTCCCATTTTTTCCCTCCCAAATTCCCATTTTTCCCCCATTTTCCCTCGTTTTTTCTCTCTCAAAATTCCAATTTTTCCCTCATTTTCCCTCCATTTTTCCTTCTCAAAATTCCCATCATTTTCCCCTTTTTCCTCTCAAAATTCCCATTTTTCCCCTATTTTCCCCCCATTTTTTCCCCATTTTCCTCCCAAATTCCCAATTTTCCCCCATTTTTCCCTAACCTCTGGAATTTCCCGGGAATTTTCCCAGGTGGGCGTGGTCCTTCCCGAAGGCTCCTCCCTGTTTTCCGTCGGCATCGGTGACGTCATTTTCTTCCCGCTGGGATCCCAACATTTCATCCAGAGTTTCTGCCAGGAAGATTTGCTCCTCGTGCTCGCCTACAACACTGGAAACCAGGTGAGAATTCCCAACATTTCTCCAGGATTTTCCCATATTTTATTCCCAAGTTTTTCCCATTTTTTACAATTATTTTCTGATTTTTTTCCCTTTTTTTTCCCATTTTTTTCAGATTTTTTTCTGATTTTTTTTCCTGGTTTTTCTCATTTTTTCCCCATTTTTTCTCCCTCGTGCTCGCCTACAGCACTGGAAACCAGGTGACAATTCCCAAAATTTCTCCAGGATTTTCCCACATTTTATTCCAAATTTTTTTTCCATTTTTTTCCGATTTTTTTCCCATTTTTTCTGATTTTTTTCCTGTTTTTTCCCATTTTTCCCCCATTTTTTATCCCATTTTTCTTCCTTTTTTTCTCCATGTTTTCCTGTTTTTCCCCATTTTTTTCCCATTTTTTTTCTGATTTTTCCCGTTTTTTTCCTATTTTTCCTCTATTTTTTCCCATTTTTCCCCATTTCTTCTGATTTTTTTCTGGGTTTTTTTTCTGAATTTTTTTTCCTGGTTTCTCCCATTTTTTCCCCTTTTTTAAATCAATTTTTTTTCTTTTTTTTCCCATTTTTCTGTGACTTTTTTTTTTCCTGTTTTTTCCCATTTTTATCCCATTTTTCCTTCTTTTTCTTATTTTTTCCCATTTTTCTCCCATTTTCCCCATTTTTTCCTGATTTTTTTCCTATTTTTTCCCCATTTTTTATGCTTTTTTTCCTCCTTTTTTTTCCCTGTTTTTTCTCATTTTTCCCCCATTTTTTCTCCCTCCTTCTCACCTCCAGCACTGGAAACCAGGTCAGAATTCCCAAAATCTCTCCAGGATTTTCCCAAATTTTATTCCCAGGTTTTTCTCCAATTTTTCCCAATTTTTTAAAAATGTTTCTGATTTTTTTCCCATTTTTTCTGATTTTTTTCTGATTTTTTTCCTATTTTTTCCCATTTTTTTCTGATTTTTTCCCCATTTTTTCCCACTTTTTCCAGATTTTTTTCCTGTTTTTTCCCATTTTTCCCCCATTTTTTATCCCATTTTTCCTCCTTTTTTCCCCATTTTTTCCTCTTTTTACCTCCATTTTTTATCCCATTTTTCCTCCTTTTCCTTCCCATTTTTTTTCTATTTTTACCCCGTTTTTTCCTGATTTTTTCCCTGATTTTTTTTCCTGTTTTTTCTCATTTTTTCTCCATTTTTTCCCAGTTTTTTCCCACTTTTCCCCCATTTTTTTCTGATTTTTTTCCCATTTTTTCCCATTTTTCCCACATTTTTAATCCACTTTTTCCTCCTTTTCTTTCCATTGTTTTCCCATTTTTTCCCCATTTTTCTCCCATTTTTTCCCCGTTTTTTCCCGATTTTTTCCTGTTTTTTTTCCCATTTTTCCCCCATTTTTAATCCCATTTTTCCTCCTTTTTCCCCATTTTTTTCCTCTTTTCTCCCCCATTTTTTAACCCATTTTTCTTCCTTTTCCTTCCCATTTTTTTCCTATTTTTACCCCATTTTTTCCTGATTTTTTTTCCTGTTTTTTCTCATTTTTCCTCTGTTTTTTCCCAGTTTTTTCCCACTTTTCCCCCATTTTTTTCTGATTTTTTTCCCATTTTTTTCCCATTTTTCCCACATTTTTAATCCAAATTTTCCTCCTTTTCTTTCCATTGTTTTCCCATTTTTTCCTGATTTTTTTCCCATTTTTTCCTATTTTTTCCCCATTTATTTCCCATTTTATCCCCATTTTTTATCCCATTTTTCCTCCTTTTTTTCCCATTTTTTCCCAATTTTCCCAATTTTTTTCCTGATTTTTCCCTGTTTTTTTCCCATTTTTCCTCTTTTTTTTTCTTGTTTTTTTTCCTTTTTTTTTTGAGGATTTTGAGGAAAAAATTGGGAATTTTGGGGGTAAAATGAGAATTTTGGGATGAAAAACGGGAATTTGGGGAGAAAATTGGGATTTTGGGATGAAAATGGGAATTTTGTGGGAAAAATTGGGAATTTGATGAAAAAAATTGGGAATGTTGGGTGAAGAAATTGGGAATTTTGGGAAGAAAAATGGGAATTTTATGAAAAAAATGGGAATTTTAGGGGGAAAAGTTGGGAATTCTGGGATAAAAATGGGAATTTTGCAGGAAAATTGGGAATTTGGGGTGAAAAAATGGGAATTTTGTGGAAAATTGGGAATTTTGGAGAAAAAACGGAAATTTTATGAAAAAAATTGGAATTTTGGGCAGAAAAATGGGAAATTTATGAAAAAATTGGGAATTTTGGGCAGAAAAATTGGGAATTTTGGGGGGAAAAAATTGGGAATTGGGGCAAAAAATGGGGACTTTGGGATAAAAAAGGAATTCTAGGGTAAAAAATGGGAATTTTGGGTGGAAAATTGGGAATTTTGGGATAAAAATGGGAATTTTGGTTGGAAAATTGGGAATTTTGGGATAAAAATGGGTATTTTGGAGGGAAAATTGGGAATTTTGGGATAAAAATGGGAATTTTGGAGGGAAAATAGGGAATTTTGGGATGAAAAATGGGAACTTTTGGGGAAAAATTGGAAATTTGGGAAAAAACAGAATTCTGGGCTAAAAAATGGGAATTTTGCAGGAAAATCAGGAAATTTGGGTAAAAATTGGGAATTTTGGGATAAAACTTGGGAATTTTGAGGTGAAAAATGGGAATTTTGGGGAAAATTGGGAATTTTGGGGAAAATTGGGAATGTTATGGAAAAATTGGGAATTTGGGTGGAAAAATTGGGATTTTTGGGGTGAAAAATGGGAATTTTGGGATAAAAAGTGGGAATTTTGTGGGGAAAATTTGGGAATTTTGAGGGTTAAACGAGAATATTTGGGAATTTCCGTGTTTTTCTTGTTTTTCTGGAATTTTGGGAATTTTTTCCTGCTCTAATTCCTGATTTTTTTTGCAGTTGGAGACGCTGAGGATGAATCAATATTTCCCTGGAATTTCCCATCAAATCCTGGCTCAACTCTTCCACAAAAACCAGGAAGAATTCCAGAAAATTCCCAAAAATTCCCGTTAATTCCAGGAATTCTCCTCATGGGAAAAAAAAAAATTGGGAAAAATCCCAAAAAATTTTAAAAAAATTTGGAATTTTGAGGCTTTGGAAATGAATAAAAAAATTGAATTTTTTTGTGGTTTTATCCTGGGTTTTTTTATGGATTTGGGGTTTTTTTTTGGGAATTTTGGGGGTTTTTATGGAATTTGTGGGGATTGGTAAAAAAATGGGAATTTTTGGGGTTTTTTTTTGGGAATAGAAGGAAAAGATTGGGGAATTTTTGGGATTTATGAGGAATTCCTGAAAAAATTTGGGATTTTTTGAGGTTTTTTGGGAATTAAAAGAAGAAATTTGGGAAATTTGGGGGAATTCCTAAAAAAATTTGGGAATTTTCAGATTTTTTTTGGGAATAGAAGGAAAAAAATTGGGAATTTTGGGGGAAAATATTAAAAAAAAAGTTGGGAATTTTTGGGCATTTTTTGGGAATTAAAAGAAGAAATTTGGGGATTTTGGGGGAATTTCTACAAAAATTTTGGAATTTTGGGGGGAATTTCTACAAAAAATTCGGGAATTCTGGATTTTTTGGGGGGAATAGAAGAAAAAAATTGAGAATTTTGGGGATTTTTTTGGGAATTCCTGCAAAAATTTGGGAATTTCTGAGTTTTTTCGGGAATAAAAAGAAGAAACTTGGGAAATTTGGGGGAATTTCTACAAAAAATTTGGGAATTTTCAGATTTTTTTGGGAATAAAAGGAAAAAAATTGGGAATTTTGGGGGAAGAGCTTAAAAAAAATTGGGAATTTTTGGGGTTTTTTTGGGAATTAAAAGAAGAAATTTGGGAATTTTGGGGGAATTTCTACAAAAATTTGGGAATTTTGGGGGAATTCCTAAAAAAATTTGGGAATTCTGGATTTTTTTTGGGAATAGAAGGAAAAAATTGGGGAATTTTTGGGATTTATGAGAAATTCCTGAAACAATTTGGGAATTTTTGAGTTTTTTTGGGAGTAAAAAGAAGAAATTGGGGAATTTTGGGGGGATTTGTTAAAAAATTTGGGAATTTTGGATTTTTTTGGGAATAGAAGGAAAAAAATTGGGAATTTTGAGGTTTTGGGGGGAAAAAGTTAAAAAAAATTGGGAATTTTGGGGGTTTTTTTGGGAATTAAAAAAAGAAATTTTGGAATTTTGGGGGAATTTCTACAAAAATTTGGGAATTTTTGAGGTTTTTTGGGAATTGAAGGAAAAAAAGCTGGAATTTTGGGATTTTTTTTTGGGAATCAAAGGAAGAAATTTGGGAATTTTGGGGGCGTTTCTTCAAGAATTCCAAGAAAAAAATTGGGGAATTTTTTGGGAATTTTTTGGGGAGAATTTTTGGGATTTTTTGGCTCAAAATCGAAGGAAAAAAAATTGGGAATTTGGGGAATTTTTTGGGAATTACTGGAGAGGTTTTCAGGGAGAATTTCAGGAATTTCCTGGAATTTTTGGGAGATTTTTCCCTTCTCAAATTCCTGATTTTTCCAGACCCCAATCCTGAGAAA
Organism: Poecile atricapillus; assembly: GCF_030490865.1. Classification (NCBI taxonomy): domain Eukaryota; kingdom Metazoa; phylum Chordata; class Aves; order Passeriformes; family Paridae; genus Poecile; species Poecile atricapillus. Next base: position 144,082,229 of record NC_081289.1, on the reverse strand, counting down.
AAGGTGGAATTTTGAGGGAATTTCATGAAATTTTTCCTAGATTTTTTTCTGATTTTATCCCATTTTTTTTCCAATTTTTCCTGATTTTTCCCAAATTTTTCCTGATTTTTTCCACATTTTTTCCTGATTTTTCCCTAATTTTATCCCATTTTTTCCATGAGTTCTTCTTCATTTATTCCTAATTTATTCCTGATTTTATCCCCAGATTTTATCCCATTTTTTCCCAAAATTTTCCTGATTTTTCCCAGATTTTATCCCAATTTTTTCAACATTTTTCCCTGATTTTTCCTAATTTCCTCCTGATTTATTCCTGATTTTTTTCCCTGATTTTATCCCATTTTTTCCTGATTTTTTTTCCATTTTTCCTGATTTTATCCCATTTTTTCCCTGATTTTTTCCAGATTCTCCCTGGTTTTTTTCAGATTTCATCCCAATTTTTTCATCATATTTTTCCTGATTTTTTCCCCATTTTTCCCAGATTTTATTCCATTTTTTCCCATGATTTATTCCTGATTTTTTCCCTGATTTTATGCCATTTTTCCCTGATTTTCCCATTTTTTTCAGATTTTTTTTCCCAGTTTTTTCACCATTTTTCCCCTGATTTTATCCCATTTTTCCCCTGATTTTTCCTGATTTCCTCCTGATTTATTCCTGATTTTTTTCCTGATTTTCCCATGATTTTATCTCATTTTTTCCCAATTTTTTCCTAATTTTTTCCTCTTTTTTCCCTAAATTTTAATTCCATTTTTCCCCCTTTTTTCCTGATTTTTCCCGAATTTTTTCCTCATTTTTTTCCCCTCTTTTTCTCCATTTTTTCCTGATTTGCCATTTAATTTAATCTCATTTCATTTGATTTAATTTAATTTCATTTAATTAGTTTTCATTTAATTTCATTTTATTCCTGAACCTTCCCGATGCCCAGCAGGGGGCGCGGAGGGATCGGGAAAGGGAATTTTGGGAATTTTTATCCCATTTTCCCCATTTATTCCCCAATTTTCTTTTTATTTCTTCCCCATTTTTTTTTCCCAATTTCTCCCCCAAGTTTTCCATTTTTTTTCCCTGAGTTTTTCCCCAATTTTTCCTGATTATTTTCCCAATTTTTCCTGATTTTACCTCCTTTTTTTCCCCTCTTTTTTCCCAATTTTTTTCCTCTTTTTCCCAAATTTTCCAGGTTATTTTCCCATTTTTTTTCCTGAGTTTTTCCCTATTTTTTCCTGATTTTTTTCCCAATTTTTCCTTGATTTTATCTCCTTTTTCCTGTTTTTTTTCCCGATTTTTCTCTGGTCTTATCTCCTTTTTTCCCATTTTTTTCCAGATTATTTTTCCAGGATTTTTTTTGTTCTGTTTTTCCCAATTTTTTCCAGATTTTTCCCCAGTTTTTCCTGGTTTTATCTCCTTTTTTCCCCCTCTTTTTTCCCGATTTTTTTTCCTCTTTTCCCCAATTTTTCCTGATCTTTTTCCCTGAGTGTATCTCTTATTTCCTGATTTTTTCCCACATTTTTCCTGGTTTGATCTCCTTTATTTCCTTTTTTTTCCCCATTTTTTCCTCTTTTTCCCACATTTTTCCAGGTTATTTCTCCATTTTTTTTTCCCCATTTCCCCCAATTTTTTCCTGATTTTTTCCCCAATTTTTCCTGATTTTATCTCCTTTTTTTCCCCTCTCTATTCTCAATTTTTTTCCTCTTTTTCCCAAATTTTTCCAGGTTATTTTTCCATTTTATTTTCCTGAGTTTTTTCCCAATTTTTTCCAGATTTTTCCCCAATTTTCCCAGATTTTCCCCCAATTTTTCCTGATTTTTTTCCCTGATTTTATCTCTTTTTTCCTGATTTTTTTCCTCTTTTTTTCCACTTTTTCCCAGTCATTCCCATTTTTTTTAAGGAATTCCAAACCCTGGACACAGGGAATGAATTCCTGATTCCAGAGACCACGCATGGATCGGATTTTAGGAATTTTGGGAAGCAATTCCTAACTGGGAGGATGAGGAAGAACATTCTTCAGCTTCCAGAGGGCACGGATGGATCAGGATTTTTGGGAATTTCGGGAATTTTGGGAAAAAGTAGAGGAAAAATTGGGAATAAAACAGCCCTGTTGTGACAGTGCTGCCTGAGGTGGGGAAAACCTTGGAAAAACCTTGGAAAAACTGGGAAAAAAAGGGAAAAACTGGGAAAATTGGACGGGGAAATGGGAAAAATGGGGGGAAATGGGGAAAAAATGGGAATTTTGGGAAAAATTAGGAAAAAGTAGGGGAAAATGGGAAAAAACATCCCTGTTGTGACAGCGCTGCCTGAGGGTGGGAAAACTGAGGAAAACTGGGAAAAACCTTGGAAAAACTGGGAAAAAATTGGAAAAAAAGCGGGAAAAAGGTAGGGAAAGGTGAGGGGGAAATGGGAATTTTGGGAATTATTGGGAAAAAGAAGGGGAAAAATGGGAAAAAACATTGGGATGGAAAATCTGGGATTGGGATGGGAAATCCGGGATTGGGATGGAAAATCTGGGATGGAATCTCTGGGATTGGGATGGAAAATCTGGGATGGAATCTCTGGGATTGGGATGGAAAATCTGGGATGGAATCTCTGGGATTGGGATGGAAAATCTGGGATGGAATCTCTGGGATTGGGATGGGAAATCCGGGATTGGGATGGAAAATCTGGGATGGAATCTCTGGGATTGGGATGGAATTTTCCAGGAATGGATCCCATTCCCAGAAAAGCCATTCCCACCCATCCCATTCCCAAAATTCCAGGATTTTCCATGGATTTTTCCATGGGATTTGAAGGATCCTCATTTCTTGTGTGAGCAGCAGGGGGAGCTCTGAGATTCCAATTGGATTTTTCCAAACCTCATTCCATAAAAAATTCCAAGGAATTCCCCCCAAATTTATCGGGAATTAATTATCCAGAGTGGGAATTAACGAAGATGAACCTTTAAAAATCCCCAAAATTCCCGCTGGGATCATCCCGAGGTGGATTCTGTGATTTCCTGGAGTTTGATCCCGTTTGATCCCGGTTTTTCCATGGAATTCTTTTCTAGGAGTTCTGTTCTCTCTGGAAAAATAAAACAAATTATTTTTAATTTCAGGTTTTATTCCAACTATTTTTATCCCAAATAAAATTCAATTCCTTCCGTGAAAATTCCGGAGGATTTTCCTCTCATCCCAAGGAAAAGGTGGAAAAATAAAGAATCTATTAAAAATTAATTTAAATAAGTATTTTTTATAATTGATTTTAATTATAATTAATTTTTAATTAATAATTAATTTTAGTTATAATTAAATTTAACTATAATTGATTTTTAATAATTAATTTTTATTTTGAATTGATTTTTGATTATAATTGATTTAGTATAATTGATATTTATATTTGATTTTTTATTATAATTGATTTTTAATTAATAATTAACTTTTAATTAAAATTTATTTTTAATTATAATTGATTTTTTATACTTGCTTTTTAATTATAATTGATTTTTTATAATGGGATTAATTTGGATTAATTAGGATTAAAAAAACGGATTTTTTTTTAAAAAACCTAATTGGGATTAACTGGGATTCTTTTGAACTAACTGGGATTAAAAAAAATAATTAAAAAAACCAAATTAATTTGGATTAATTGGGATTAAGGAAAGGGAATTAAAAAAAAAAGACCCCAAATTAATTTGGATTAATTGGAATTAATTAGGATTAAAAGAGGGGAATTTTTAAATAAAAAACCCAAATTAATTTGGATTAATTTGGATTAATTAGGATTAAAAGAAGGGAATTAAAAAAACCCAAAACCCAAATTAATTGGGATTAATTGGGATTAATTAAAATTAAAAAAAGGGGAATTAAAAAAAACCCAAAACAAACGAATTTGGATTAATTTAGATTAATTGGGATTAAAAAAAGGGAATTTTAAAAAAAACCAACCAAGTTAATTGGGATTAACTGAGATTAAATTCAATTAAAAATTCAAATTAAAAATTCAATTAAAAATTCAAATTAAAAATTCGAATTAGAAATTCAATTAATTTAAAAATTAATTTAAAAAATTAATTTAAATTTAAAATTTAATTTAAATTAATTTAAATTTAAAAATTAATTTAAAAATTAACTTTTAAAATTCAAATTAAAAAATAAGAATTAAAATTTAAAATTTAATTAAAAATTAAAATTCAAAATTACAGTTAAAAATTACAATTAAAAATTACAATTAAAAATTAAATAAATAATAAAAAAATTTAAATATTAAAAACATTTTAAAAAAACTTTAAAATTTTAAAATTTTAAAAAAATATAAAATAATGAAAAAAAATAATTAAAAAAATTTAAAAAATAAAAAAATATAAAATAGCCAAAGCAAAACACAGAAAAAAAAAGATAAAAAAATGAGAAACCATGGAAAAATCCCAATTTATGGAATAAACATGGAATAAAACCAAAGGTATTTTCACTCCTTCTCCATTTCTTTTCCTGTCTCCATTCCCCATCCGACCTTTCCGCAGCCTCCGGAACGGCCCCGAGTTCTCCCTGGAATTCTCCCCGGAAGCTTTTCCCAAATAAATCCCGAATGAGGGTTCCCATTGTTTTCCCAGGGGATTTCAGGAATGGAATCCAATCCCTCCTCTGGTGGATTGTTTGGGAATTATCCGTGCTGGGAATTTCCCCCGCCTCGATCCCTTTTCACCTCTCCTGGTGTTTTCCTGAGGGTGAAATGGAAATTTTGGGATGTTGGGAAAAGCTCGTCCTTTTCCACCACCCCAGGGATTCAGGAGCTGCTTTTCCTTCCCATTCCATGGATCCCATTATCCCATGGATCCCATCCCATTATCCCATTATCCCATTATCCCATGGATCCCATTATCCCATAGATCCCATTATCCCATCCCATGGATCCCATTATCCCATCCCATCCCATTATCCATCGCATCCCAAGGATCCCATCCCATCCCAAGGATCCCATTATCCCATGGATGCCATTATCCCATGGCTCCCATTATCCCATGGATCCCATCCCATTATCCCATTATCCCATGGATCCCATTATCCCATGGATCCCATCCCATTATCCCATTATCCCATGGATCCCATTATCCCATCCCAGGGATCCCATTATCCCATCCCAGGGATCCCATTATCCTATCCCATAATCCCATGGATCCCATTATCCCATCGCATGGATCCCATCCCAGTATCACATTATCCCATGGATCCCATCCCACAGATCCCATTATCCCATGGATCCCATTATCCCATGGATCCCATGATCCCATTATCCCATGGATCCCGTTATCCCATGATCCCAATATCCCATCCCATTATCCCATGGCTCCCATTATCCCATGGATCCCACAGATCCCATTATCCCATGGATCCCATTATCCCATGGATCCCATGGATCACACAGATCCCATTATCCCATGGATCCCGTTATCCCATGATCCCAATATCCCATCCCATTATCCCACAGACCCCATTATCCCATTAATCCCATTATCCCATGGATCCCACAGATCCCATTATCCCATGGATTTCCTGCTGGAAATGCCCCATTTTCACTTTTCCACCTCTCAATCCCTCATTTTTTCCCATCTTTGGAATTCCTGACCCTCCCCGGCGCCGCTCCGACGGGAATTTCTTGGAAATCCCAACAAATTCCTCACTTTTATTCCAAATAAACAACTTTTTATCAGCGGGATCTAAATCCCACACCTTTCATTTTAGTATTATTTATTTGGGATTTATTATTTTATTTTTTATTATTATTTATTTGGGATTTATTATTTTATTTTGTTTTAAATATATTGAGTACATTTAAATCAATCTATTAAATTAAATTAAATTAAATATATTAAATTTTATATGTTATTTATTTGATTTTAATTTTATTTTATTTTTTGGGGGGGATTTATTATTTTATTTTATTTTCAATAGATTAAATCTATTTAAATAAATATATTAAATACGCTAAATTTAAAATATTACTTCATTTTAATTTAATTTCATTATTATTTATTTGGGATTTATTATTTTATTTTTTTTTAAATATATTAAATATATTTAAATAAATATACTAAATTAAATTAAATCTATTAAATTTTAAGTATTATTGATTTTATTTTAATTTTGTCATTATTTATTTGGGATTTATTATTTTATTTTATTTTCAATAGATTAAATATATTTAAATAAATAGATCAAATATATTAAATTTTAAATATTATTTTATTTGAATTTAATTTTATTATTATTTATTTGGGATTTATTATTTTATTTTAAATATATTAAATATATTTAAATAAATATATTAAGTTAAATTAAATATATTAAATTTTAAACATTATTTATTTCATTTTAATTTTATTTTATTATTTTTGGGGGGTTTTATTATTTTATTTTATTTTATTTTAAATACATTAAATATATTTAAATAAACATTTTAAATTAAATTAAATCTATTAAATTTTAAATATTATTTATTTTAATTTAATCTAATTTTATTATTTATTTGGGATTTATTATCTTATTTTATTCTAAATATATCAAATATATTTACATAAATATAATAAATTAAATTATATATATTAAACTTTAAATATTGATTTTCTTTTAATTTCCAATAATAATATCCCAAATATATTTCCCAATTATCACAGAATATTCCCAATAAATTTCCCAATTATCACAGAATATTCCCAGTATTTTTCCCAATTATCACAGAATATTCCCAATATTTTTCCCAATTATCACAGAATATTCCCAATATTTTTCTCAATATATTTCCCAATTATTCCAGGACATATGGGGACAGTATAAAATCCATAGGATTAAAACTGGAAAATGAAAAGAAATAAATTCAAATAAAAGCTCACAGCCCGTTATTAACCAAATCCATCGTTAATTTGAATCCCTGGAATTTAGATTGGATGAAGCTTGGAACATTCTGGTCTAGAACCTTCCAATTTAAACCATTCCACGATTTTACATCATTCCCAATCCCTCTGCCTTTCCAAATTTCCCTTCTTTTTATATTTTCATTTCCAGGAGCAGCTTGTGCGCCAAGCTGAGGCTTCAGCAGCCAAAAAAACACTGGAAAAGGAATAATTCCAAATCTCTTTTGGAAGAAAATCTCAATTTTCTTCTCTCAATTTTGCTTTTCTGGAAGGATTTGAGGGGCTGAAAACCCTCCCAGGCTTGAGGGAGCCTCCTCAGGGTCATCTCAGCTCTCCTGTTTTTATTCTGAACTTTGTATTAAGTGTTCTCTTCACAATAAAGAACAAAACAATTCTTTTTCAGCTCGAGAAGCAAGGACAAGCATTTCAAAACACAGAGAAAAAAAATGAATGTGAATCTCGGTGAATCCAAGAGAGAAAAAAAGGAGGAAGGGATTTCATAACCTCAAGGTGTGGTTGGATAATTAATCCTGATATAAAAATGGGCCAAAACTTATAAAAATGAGAAAATAAAAACCTAATTCAGCTTTTTGAGCTGTCCAGTCTCTGTTCTGGGTCATCCTCTCAAGGCCTCGCTCTGAGGGCCCAGGGATGGGCCAGAGCCTCTGCTGAGGCCTGGGTGAGGTGAGTCCATCAAAATGGGATGGATCCCATTATCCCATGGATCCCATTATCCCATGGGTCCCATTATCCCATGGATCTCATCCTATGGATCCCATTATCCCATGGATCCCATCCCATTATCCCATGGATCCCATTATCCCATGGATCCCATCCCAATATCCCATGGATCCCATTATCCCATGGGTCCCATTATCCCATGGATCTCATCCTATGGATCCCATTATCCCATGGATCCCATCCCATTATCCCATGGATCCCATTATCCCATGGATCCCATCCCATTATCCCATGGATCCCATCCCATTATCCCATGGATGGGATGCCCATACCTCAGGGTGGAATGGCAGGAGCTCCCTCATGGCAGCGAGGTTTGAGCTCCTCATGGCGGCGAGGCACAAGCTCCATCCTGGCAGTGAGGTGTGATTCCCTCATGGCAGCGAGGTTTGAGCTCCTCATGGCAGCGAGGTGTGAGCTCCTCATGGCAGTGAGGTGTGAGTCCCTCATGGCAGCGAGGTTTGAGCTCCTCATGGCAGTGAGGTGTGGTTCCCTCATGGCAGCAAGGTGTGATTCCCTCATGGTGGCGAGGTTTGATTCCCTCATGGCAGCGAGGTGTGATTCCCCCATGGCGGCGTGGCAGGAGCCCTTCATGGCAGAGCAGCACAAGCCCCCTGAGAGCAGAGTGGTGTGAGCTCCATCCTGCAGGTGATGCACGAGTTCCATCACGGCAGAGAGGTGCGAGCCCCCTCAGGACCGAGGCAGGAGCCCCCTCAGGACCGAGGCAGGAGCCCCCTCATGGCGGCAAGGCACGAGCCCCCTCAGGGCAAAAAGGCCCCCAATCGCCTCAGGACAGAGGCGCGAGACCCCTCATGGCACAAGTGGGAGCCCCCTCAGGGCAGAGGCGCGAATCCCCTCACGGCAGAATCGGGAGCCCCCTCAGAGCAAAAAGGCGCGGATACCTTCAAGGCAGAGGCGCGAATCCCCTCAGGACAGAGGCAGGAGCCCACTCATGGCGGCAAGGCGCGAGCCCCCTCAGGGCAAAAAGGTGCGGGGCCCCTCCCGGAAGAGGCGCGAAGCTCCTCAGGGAAAAAAGGCCCCGAATCGCCTCAGGACAGAAGCGCGAGCCCCTCATGGAAGAGGCGCGAATCCCCTCATGGCAGAGGCGGGAGCCCCCTCAGAGCAAAAAGATGTTTATCCCCTCAGGGCAGAGGCGCAAATCCCCTCACGGAAGATGCGCGGGCCCCATCAAGGCAGAGGCGGGAGCCCCCTCAGGAGAAAAAGGCGCGAGGCCCCTCACGGAAGAGGCGAGAGCCCCCTCACGGAAGAGGCGCGAATCCCCTCAGGACAGAGGCAGGAGCTCCCTCATGGCGGCAAGGCGCGATCCCCCTCATGGCGGCAATGCGCGAGCCCCCTCAGGACAAAAAGGCGCGAGGCTCCTCAGGGCAAAAAGACGCGAATCCCCTCAGGACAGAGGGGCGAATCCCTTCACGGAAGAGGCGGGAGGCCCCTCATGGCAGAAGCGGGAGCCCCCTCACGGCAGAGGCGCGAATCCCCTCAGGACAGAGGCAGGAGCCCCATCAAGGCAGAGGCGGGAGCCCCCTCAGAACAAAAAGGCGCGAATCCCCTCAGGGCAAAAGGGCGCGAGCCCCCTCACGGAAGAGGCGCGAGCCCCCTCAGGACAAAAAGGCGCGAGGCCCCTCCCGGCGGAGGCGCGAATCCCCTCGGGGCAGAGAGGCGCGAATCCTCTCACGGCAGAGGCGGGAGCCCCCTCATGGAAGAGGCGCGAATCCCCTCATGGCAGAGGCGGGAGCCCCCCTCAGAGCAAAAAGGTGCGAATCCCCTCTCGGCAGAGGCGGGAATCCCCTCACGGAAGATGCGCGGGCCCCCTCACGGCAGAGGCGCGAGCCCTCTCAGGACACAGGCGCGAGCTCCCTCGCGGCAGAGAGGCGCGAGCCCCCTCAGGACAAAAAGGCGGGAATCCCCTCAGGACAGAGAGGCGCGAGCCCCCTCATGGCGGCGACGCTCGAGTCCCCTCAGCCCCCTCATGGGATCGGCTGAGGGCCGGGAGCGCGAGGAACCCTTGGAGGATCGATGGGTGCCGAAACCCCCTCAGGACGTCTGATCATGGCCGAAGGTCGTGAAACTCAGAGTCTACGGGAGCTGAAACCCTTCAGGTATCTGCTGAGGCGGCTGTAATAATTAGTGGTGTCTGATAAACCCCTCAGAGGGTTTGCTGAGGGCTGGGTGGGATGAGAGGTCTGAAAGCCTCACGGGTGTGCTGAGGGCTCTGAAATCCTTCATGGGTCTGCTGAGTGGGCTGGAACATCTCCCGGGTGTGCTGAGACCCTCTGGGGTGTGCTGAGGGTGCTGAGACCCCTCCCGGGTGTACCGAGACCCCTCCCGAGGGTGGCCGAGGGTGCTCAGACGCCTCTTGGATGTGCTGAGACCCTCCCGGGTGTACCGAGACCCTTCCCGAGTGTACAGAGACCCCTCCCGGGTGTACCGAGACCCCTCCCGGCTGCTCTGAGGGTGCTGAGACCCCTCCCGGGTGCACCGAGACCCCTCCAGTGTGTACCGAGACCTCTCCCGGGTGCTCTGAGACCCCTCCCGGGTCTGCTGAGACCCTCTCGGGTGTACCGAGACCCCTCCCGGCTGTACTGAGGCTGCTGAGACCCCTCCCGGGTGTCCTGAGGGTGCTGGAACCTCTCCCGGGTGCTCTGAAACCCATCCCGGGTGTACCGAGACCCCTCCCGGGTGTGCTGAGACCCCTCCCGGGTGTGATGAGGGTGCTGCAGCCCCTCCCGGGTGCACCGAGACCCCTCCCGGGTGTGCTGAGACCTTCCCGGATCTGCTGGGACCCCTCCCGGGTGTTCTGAGGGTGCTGAGACCCCTCCCGGGTGTGCCGAGACCCCTCCCGGGTGCTCTGAGACCCCTCCCGGGTGTACCGAGACCCCTCCCGGGTGCTCTGAGACCCCTCCCGAGGGTGGCCGAGGGTGCTCAGACCCCTCCCGGGTGTGCTGAGACCCCTCCCGGGTGCATCGAGACCCCTCCCGGGTGTGCTGAGACCCTCTCGGATGTGCTGAGACCCCTCCCGGGTGTACCGAGACCCTTCCCGGGTGTTCTGAGACCCCTCCCGGGTGCACCGAGACCCCTCCCGGGTGTGCTGAGGCCCCTCTCGAGGGTGGCCGAGGGTGCTGAGACCCCTCCCGGGCGTGCTGAGGCCCCTCCCGGCTGTCCTCAGACCCCTCCCGTGTGTACCGGGACCCCTCCCGGGTCTCCTGAGACCCTCTCGGGTGTACCGAGAGCCCTCCCGGGTGTACCGAGAACCCTCCCGGGTGTACAGAGACCCCTCCCGGCTGCTCTGAGGGTGCCGAGAGCCCTCCCGGGTGTGCTCAGACCCCTCCCGGGTGTACCGAGACCCCTCCCGGGTGTGATGAGGGTGCTGCAGCCCCTCTCGGGTGTACCGAGACCCCTCCCGGGTCTGCTGAGACCCTCTCGGGTGTACCGAGACCCCTCCCGGGTGTGCTGAGGGTGCTCAGACCCCTCCCGGGTGTACCGAGACCCCTCCCGGGTGTACAGAGACCCCTCCCGGTGTGCTCAGAGCCCTCCCGGGTGTGCCGAGACCCTCCCGGGTGCTCTGAGACCCCTCCCGAGTGTGTTGAGGGTAGTGAGACCCCTCCCGGGTGTACCGAGACCCCTCCCGGGTGTACTGGGACCCCTCCCGGACGTACTGAGGGTGCTGAGACCCCTCCCGGGTGTACCGAGACCCCTCCCGGCTGCTCTGAGACCCCTCCCGGGTGTGCTGAGACCCCTCCCGGGTGTGATGAGGGTGCTGCAGCCCCTCCCGGGTGTACCGAGACCCCTCCCGGGTGTGCTGAGACCTTCCCGGATCTGCTGGGACCCCTCCCGGGTGTTCTGAGGGTGCTGAGACCCCTCCCGGGTGTGCCGAGACCCCTCCCGGGTGTCCTGAGGGTGCTGGAACATCTCCCGGGTGCTCTGAGATCCCTCCCGAGGGTGGCCGAGGGTGCTCAGACCCCTCCCGGGCGTGCTGAGGCCCCTTCCGGGTGTCCTCAGACCCCTCCCGGGTGCTCTGAGACCCTTCCCGGGTCTGTTGAGACCCTCTCGGGTGTGCCGAGACCCCTCCCGGCTGCTCTGAGGGTGCTGAGACCCCTCCCGGGTGCACCGAGACCCCTCCAGTGTGTACCGAGACCTCTCCCGGGTGCTCTGAGACCCCTCCCGGGTCTGCTGAGACCCTCTTGGGTGTACCGAGACCCCTCCCGGCTGTACTGAGGCTGCTGAGACCCCTCCCGGGTGTCCTGAGGGTGCTGGAACCTCTCCCGGGTGCTCTGAGACCCCTCCCGGCTGCTCTGAGGGTGCTGAGATCCCTCCCTGGTGCTCTGAGACCCCTCTCGGGTGTGCTGAGACCCCTCCTGGGTGTGATGAGGGTGCTGAGACCCCTCCCGGGTGTGCTGAGACCCTCCCGGGTGTGCTGAGACCCCTCCTGTGTGTGCTGAGGCCCTCCAGAGGGTGGCCAAGGGTGCTCAGACCCCTCCCGGGTGTACCGAGACCCCTCCCGGGTGTGCTGAGACCCCTTCCGGGTGCTCTGAGGGTGCTGGAACCTCTCCCGGGTGCACCGAGACCCCTCCCGGGTGTACCGAGACCCTTCCCGGGTGTGCTGAGGGTGCTGGAACCTCTCCCGGGTGCTCCGAGACCCCTCCCGAGGGTGGCCGAGGGTGCTCAGACCCCTCCCGGCTGCTCTGAGGGTGCTGAGACCCCTCCCGGGTGTTCTGAGACCTTCCCGGGTGTACTGGGACCCCTCCCGGCCGTACTGAGGGTGCTGAGACCCCTCCCGGCCGTACTGAGGGTGCTGAGACCCCTCCCGGCTGCTCTGAGACCCCTTCCGGGTGTCCTCAGACCCCTCCCGGGTGTTCCCAGACCCCTCCTGGGTGCACCGAGACCCCTCCCGGCCGTACTGAGGGTCCTGAGACCCCTCCCGGCTGTACCCAGACCCCTCCCGGCTGTACCGAGACCCCTCCCGGCTGTACCGAGACCCCTCCCGGGTGTACCCAGACCCCTCCCGGGTGTACCGAGGGTGCCAAGATCCCTCCCGGGTGTTCCCAGTCCCCTCCCGGCCGTTCTGAGGCTGCTGCAGCCGCTCCGGCCCCTCTGGCCGAGCCTCCCGGATCCTCTCCCGGCCGATCCCCCCGGGGCTTTGCGCGGGAACGCGTGAGGGGCGCGCGGCGCTCCCTGAGGGGCGGCCGGGCTCCCTCCATCTTGTGAGCCCCGTCCCGCCCGCTTCCTCCCTCCCTCCCTCCTCCCTCCCTCCTCCTCCTCCTCCTCCTCCTCCTCCTCCTCGTCATTGTCTGCGAGCGGCGGCGGCGGCGCTTATAAGGCGGCGGGCATTGCCCGGATGTGAGCGGCGGGCGATGCGGCTGCCCGGGCGGGATGCGATCGGCCGCGGCTCGGCGGGGGAGGCCGCGCTGCTGAGCCGGAGGAGGCGGCGGGCGCTGCTCTAAACTTGGATCAAGTTGGGGAAAACGGGCGGCCCCGCGCTCCCCCGAGGGGGGAGTCGCTTGCTTTTGCTTTTGCTTTTTTATTTTTGTGGTGTTTTTTTCAGGATTTGGGTGTTTTTTGGGTTTTTTTTTTGGTTGTTTTGGAAGGACGAGGAAAAGGGGCAAGTCCCCGAGAGCCGCGGCGCACCATGTGTCTGTAAAAACAATAGCGCAAAAGTTACCGGACCTTCTTTTTTATTTTTTTTTTAAATGTTTTTTCCTTGGTTTTAAATTTTTTTAAAATTTTTAATCTAATTTATATTTTATTTTTTTTTTGGTGGCTGGGCCCTTCCCCAAATCCCAACAAAGCCAGGTGTAGTGTGCCTGTAAAGCTGTGGAATAACCCGGAGCAGGACTGACACTTTCCCTACTTTTTGGTGGTTTTGGAGGGTCACACACGTGTGAGACAATAAAGCACTTTGGCAGAAGATTCCTCTCTTTTTATTTTGATTATTTTGATTTTTTTTTAAACCCCCCTTGGAATATTGTGAACATATTTGTGGCCATTTAAGGTAAAGTTCCGATTTGCTGTTAGACTAACTTGTCTGTGGTTTTTATTATTTTTATTTTTTTTTTTTTTTTTGCTTTCATTTTTTTGATTGAAATTGTCGATCCCGATGTGTTATTTAAAAAAAAAAAAAAAAGAGAAAAAGAAAAAAAAAAGTGCAAGTTCCGGGCTGTGTAAATCTATACATTGTATATATATCTATACATTGCATCGACACGTGTGGGAGAGGACTCGCCGCTTGATTTCCTAGCGGAAAATGAACTCCAAGGAGTTCTTTTTTTCCTGCTGTCCGGCCTGGGGGGTGGAAAAGAGGGAATAAAAGTGGAAAAAGAGGGGTGGGAAAGGCCGGCAGCATCCCTAAAAAACTCCCGGATAAATCCAAGGGGCTTCTTCGCAAAGTTTGAAAAAAAAAGCTGAGTTTTGGTGTGCTGAGATCCGAAACAAAGGCAGATTTTAGCTGACAAAAAGAACAAGAATTAAAAAGGTGAAGCTTAAATCTCCCATCCCAAAAAGCAGAAAAAAAAAGAGGGTTTTAAAAAACAAAACCTGGAATTATTTTGGCGTCACGTGCCCCGTCTAAACGCTGTTGGCCATGTGTGCGCGCCAGCCGGGAGAATCCAACGTGGAATCCTTGGAAAAGTGGCTGGGAAACGAGCTGGGAGCTCCATGAGCGGCGGCCGAGGGTAGGGAGAGAGATGAAGATGAGGAAGGGAGGGAATCGACTTCTTCCCGGCCTCAACTCCGCGATCTTTTCCCCCCTTTTTTAGTTTTTTACTTTGATTTTTCTTTTCCCCCTTCCTTTGCCTTCCCCTCCCCCCGGGCGCTGCCTCCGCACAGGCCCCGGGAGCTGGAGGGTTCTCCGGGCCTTCTCCCCCCTCTTCATCTTCCTCTTCTCCTCCTCCTCCTCCTCCTCCTCCCGGCAAATTAGGAATCGGGGCTAATTGTCCCCCGCTTCCCCCTCCTCCTCCTCCTCCTCCCTTTCCCGGAACCTGCACTTCGCCGCTCGCCAGGGCTTTTTTTTGGGGCTGCTTTGGATTTTTTTGGGCTGCTTTGGATTTTTTTTGGTGTTTTTTTTTAATTTTTTTGTGTTTTTTTTAATTTTTTTGTGGTTTTTTTATTTTTTCTGTTTTTTTTTAATTTTTTTTGTGGTTTTTTTAAAAATTATTTTGTGTTTCTTTTCAATTTTTTTGGTGGTTTTTTATTTTTTTGGTGTTTTTTCATTTTTTTGGTGTTTTTTAAATTTTTTTTAGTTTTTTAACATTTTTTTGTGGGGTGTTTTTTATTTTTTTTTGTATTTTTTAATTTTTTTGGGGGGTATTTTTTATATTTTTTTTGGCTGGTTTTTATTTTTTTGTGTGTGTTTTTTTTTAATTTTTTGTGGTTTTTTAATTTTTTGTGGTTTTTAATTTTTTGTGTTTTTTTAATTTTTTGTGGTTTTTATTTTTGTGTTTTTTTATTTTTTGTGGTTTTTTATTTAATTTGGGTATTTTTTATTTTTTTTGTATTTTTTCATTTTCTTGTGTTTTTCTAAATTTTTTTGTGTATTAACTTTTTTTGTGTGGTTTTTTTGTATTTAATTTTTTGGGGGGTATTTTTTTTTATTTTGGTATTTTTTTTGTGTATTTTTAATTTTTTGTGTATTTTTAATTTTTTGTGTATTTTTAATTTTTTTGTGTATCTTTAATTTTTCTGTGTATTTTTATTTTTTGTGTATTTTTAAATTTTTTGTATTTTTTAATTTTTTGTGTATTTTTTGTATTTTTTAATTTTTTAGTATTTTTTATTTTTTTTGGTGCTTTTTAATTTTTTTTTTTATTTTTTTTCTTGTGTGCACTTTTAAATTTTTTTGCTATTTTAAATTTTTTTTGTATATTTTTAATTTTTTTTTTATGTTTCATATTTTTTTATGTGGTTTTTTTTTTCCTCCTCTCTCTCTGCCCTTTCTTCCCATGAAAAAAGGAGAAAAAGGGGGAAAAATAAAAGTTGGGAGAGGACATTTGCAGTTTTTCCTTGGGAATCCTCATTCATTCCTGCCTGAACCTCCTGTTGCATAAATGATTCTCCACCAGAGAACCTTGAATTTTTATTTCCTCCTCCAGATTCGCCTTTAAAAATTGAATTTCCTCAGGTTTGGCTCTTTGCAAACCCAACATCACTTTTATTTTTATTATTTTTCCTCTTATTGTTGCTTTTTTCCTGTTTTTTTTTTCATTTTTCCTGCCTTTCCATCTTATTTTTTTCCCCTTTTTCTTTCCAACCACCCCAATTTTTTTTTTCCCTGCTTAAAAAATCCAGATCCGAGTGTTTCCTGCCGAGCTCGGGGTTTCTGATTGCGCTTATTTCCATCTTTCTAGGTTTGTGTGATTTTGCTAAAAATGCATCACCAACAGCGAATGGCTGCCTTAGGGACGGACAAAGAACTCAGTGATTTACTGGATTTCAGCGCGGTAAGAAATTAACAACAGCTGCAAAACAAACCCCCCCAAAAAAACCAAAAAAAACAGTAAAAAATCCAAATATCTTCTAGCTGCTCTGCTAACAACAAAAAAATCCAGCCAAAAATAAAATAAACTTCAAGCACCTCGAGCAAATTTGAATCAGCAGCTCGAGAAATATTGATTTCACTTCAAAACAACCAAAAAAATTCAATCCAAAGTGGAAATATTTGGAATTTTTCCCATTCTTCGCCATGGGAGATGCAGGAGCGTTCTCAGCTCGGTTTCCTGGCTCCTTCCTGCCAAAAAAACAACGCCCCAAAAAAAAAAAAACCCCAAACCCTGCTGGTTCCTCAGCCATAATTGCACTTTTATCTAATTAATGGCTAACGAGCCGCCGATATTCTCATTTCCCTCATCGCCTCCTTTCCATTTTACCGCATGGAAAGTGCAAAGAAATCCAGGAGTTCCCAACTTTTCCCTGGGCTCCGCTTTTCCGCCCTTCGAAGCAAAGGAGGGGAATTTTGGGTTGAAAAAGGGCAATTTTGGCTTTCCCCCTCCTTTTCCCGGCCGTGTGCACTTGTCGAGTTTTGTCAGGCTCCCCCCCTCCCCCTCCAACCCCTTCCTCTTCCTCCCCACCCCCCAAAATGTCAGGAATATCTCTCCATCCACTCCGCTATTTATTTTAGGGAAGAGCTTTTCCCTGCAGGAGACAAATCCGCTCCTCCAGCCCCTCCAGCCCTCCCCCAGCTCCCCTCCCTTGCTTTTCCCGTCCTCTCTCCGCGTTCCGGCGCCGCTTTTGCCGAGGGATGGCTCGGGGAAGTTTGGCCAGGAATCGTCCCCCTCCGCTCTCCTCTCGGCGCTTTTCCCATTCGCTCCCGGCGTTTTCGCAGCCTCTGACTCAGGGAAGGTGCGGATTTCAGTGGGGAAAGGGAGAAACCAATTAGGCTGGGAATAAACGCTGGGAAGAGAGAGAGAGAGAGGAAGAGGAGGGAGGGAGAGGGGGCGAGGAGCGAGCCTGAGCTTCCAATCGCTCGCCGCCAAGAGACGGAATGAGAATTTAGGGCAGGTGGCACCAGCAATTCTTCTTCTTCTTCTTCCCATTATTATTATTATTATTATTATTATTATTATTATTGTTATTATTATTATTAATTGGAATTCCCACATGCCGGGAAAATCCTGCAGCAGGATGGAAACGGACGTTGCCGCGTCGATGACCAAGGTTGAGACGCGTCCCAACTTTTTTTTTTTTGATTTTTTATTTATTTTTTTTTTTTTTTTAACGTGGGGGGAAGAAAAAAGGAGCCATCCTCATTTCCCAAGCTCAGAGAGGACAGATTGGTTCCCAGGATTGATTCCTGGGAAAAAAACCGGGAATGTCGAGGGGAGGGGAGGAATCTGGACTCCTCTGATGGTGTCAGGGGAGAGAAACTCCCCAGGAATGCGCCAACAACTTGGATTTGGGGAATAATTCCTGCTTTTCCATCAATGATCCCTCTTTGTTTTGTTTCCCTTGGATTTTTAGATGTTTTCACCTCCTGTGAGCAGCGGGAAGAACGGACCAACTTCCCTGGCGAGTGGACACTTCACTGGCTCCAGTATGTAACCTTAATTACATTAATTATTGATAATATTTCATTAATTGGTTCCTCTTGGTGCATCCCTGCTGGAAATGTTGGGATTTGTTTGTTTATCCCTGGGCTTTACCTTTGTTGTGGTGCTTTAATCTCCGAGCGGGAGCAGATTCGTGGGGATTGCTGCGGAATTACTGCCGAGTGCCGCTTCCTATTCCCCTTTTTATTATTAGCATTATTAATTATTATTATTATTATTGTTATTGCTGAGTGCAGCTTCTTATTCCCATTTTTTATTATCATTATTATTATTTTTTTATTTTTTTGTTATTATTTATTATTATTATTATTATTATTATTATTGCTGAGCGCCGCTTCCTATTCCCATTATCATTATTATTGTTATTATTAATTATTATTATTATTGCTGAGTGCAGCTTCTTATTCCCATTTTTCATTATCATTATTATTTTTATTTTTATTTTTATTTTTATTTATTATTATTTTTATTATTATTATTGCTGAGCGCTGGTTCTTGTTTCTATTATCATTATTATTACTATTATTATTATATTATTATTATTTCTATTATTATTTCTATTATTGCTGGGCACTGGTTCTTATTCTCATTTTTTAGTATTATTATTATCATTATAATTATTTTTATTATTTTTACTATTATTATTATTATTGTTAAACACCAGTTCTTATTCTCATTTTTTATCCTTATTATCATCATCATCATCATCACTATTATTATTATCATTATTAATTATTATTATTATTATTGTTGTTGTTGTTGTTATTCCCACAAACCTGGGATGTTCTCAGAACATTCTCATTTCTTTCTGATTTTATTTTTCTATAAAAGCCCCCCTGGATTTCTCCCCCTCTTTCATCATGGCTTGAAATAATTCCGGTTTTCCAGCAGATTCCTCTTTTTCCTTGGAAAAACATTCCCTGAGTGCTTTAAACCTTGGAAAATTTCGTTTTTATTCCCAATTCCAAAACCTTTCTTTGTTTGTGTGGGGAGGGGAAAAAAAATCTCTTGTGTGGAAATGAATTTTGTGCTTTGGAATCCGAGAAAGCCGAGGCTGCGGCAAATCAACAAAATAAAATAAAATAAAATAAAATAAAATAAAATAAAGTAAAATTAAATTAAATTAAATAATTTGCGGAATTTGCTTTTCCCAGCTCAATCCTTTCCTAAATTCCATTTTTTTCCTTCCCAGAGCAGGATTTGTGCTCGGAATTTGCTTTTCCCAGCTCAATCCTCTCCTAAATTTTGGATTTTCCTTCCCAGAGCCGGATTTGAGCTCGGAATTTGCTTTTAAATTTGATTTTTCCGGCTCAATCCTCTCCTAAATTCCAGTTTTTTCCTTCCCAGAGCCGGATTTGTGCCTGGAATTTGCTTTTTCCAGCTTAATCCTCTCCTAAATTCCGGTTTTTTCCTTCCCAGAGCCGGATTTGAGCTCGGAATTTGCTTTTAAATTTGATTTTTCCGGCTCAATCCTCACCTAAACTCCACTTTCCCTCCTTTTATTCCCATTTAAACTCCCCAAAATCCCAACCTTTGCATTCCCATCCCCATTTTTCTCCTTTCCCAGCAGAATTCCCGAATTTTCCCGGATTTTTAACTCCCACGGGGCCGGATCCGAATCCTCTCCGCTCTTTATTTGTTTTCAGCGCAGACAAATCAATTTGTCGCGCTCCGAACAGCGCGAAACATTCCGGAGTTCAAGGGAACAATTCCAGCTCCGGAATCCTTCGCATCCAGGAGGAAAAATGGGAAAAAGGGGGGGAAAAAGCCATTAAATCCCAGTTAATTCTGGGAATTTTGGGATAAAGAGATAGAAAATGCTTCAAACAACACCCGAACTCCACCGGAGACGGAATTCCTGGAGAATTCCCGGAGAATTCCCAGAGAATCCCAGAGAATTCCCGGAGAATTCCCAGAGAATTCCCAGAGAATTCCCAGAGAATTCCCGGCCTCAACGGCACCGAGCTTCGGGAAAAGGGGAAAAACGAGGGAACTTTTCCCGGGATTCATCCTGGAAATTTGGATTCCTAAAAAATTTGGGAGTTCATTTAGAGATAAAAAAATAAAATGAAAAAAATCCAAATAATTCCCAAATAATCCCAAATTGGGAAATAAATCGGGATGAGATCCCAGAAAAACCTGGATTTTCCTCCAGGAGACGATTCCTGAATTTTTCAGGATTCAGTTCCAAGAATTCCCGGATTTATCCCTGGAATTTCATCCTGGAATTTCTCCCCTGGATGTTTTAGGCTGAGCTTAAAATCTTTAAAACCAGATTTAGAGATAAAAATAAAATAAAAATCCAAATCCAAAGGAGAATTCCCAAATAATCCCAAATTGGGAAATAAATCGGGATGAGATCCCAGAAAAACCTGGATTTTCCTCCAGGAGACGATTCCTGAATTTTTCAGGATTCAGTTCCGAGAATTCCTGGATTTATCCCTGGAATTTCATCCTGGAATTTCTCTCCTGGAAGTTTTGAGCTGAGTTTAAAATCTTTAAAACCAGATTTAGAGATAAAAAAAAATAAAATAAAAAAAATCCAAATCCAAAAATTTTGAATTTTTTTTTTCATTTTTCAAGGTGAAAATTCCATAAAAATCGGATTTTTTTTCCATGTTTTTCCGGTGAGAAATTCCTAAAAAAAAAATGGGGTATTCCATAAGATCCCGGATTTTCAGGATAGGAATTCCAAGGAAAAGAAGAGGGAAAAAAACCTGGGAATTTTTAGCATTTTTTTGGATTTTTTAATGGTATTTTTGAAGATGCAAATTCCATAAAAATCCAATTTTTCCATGTTTTTTGAGTGGGAAATTCTTCAAAAAATGGGATTTGTTTGAGCTTTTTTTTTTAGGGAATTTGGGGAAAAACAGGGAAAAATTGTGGGAAAAGTGAGGAGGAAAAATGGGGAAAAAATGGGAAAAAACTTGGGATAAAAATGGGGAAAAGTGAGGAAAAAAATGGGAAAAATTGTGGAAAAAGTGGAGGAAAATGGGAAAAAATGGGAAAAATTGTGGAAAAAATGGAAAAAATTGGGAAAAATATGGAAAAAATGGGGAAAATGGGAAAAAATTGGGATAAAAATGGGGAAAAGTGAGGAAAAATTGTGGGGAAAATGGAAAAAATGGGAAAAACTGGGGAAAAAATAAGAAATTGTGGGAAAATTGGGAAAAATGTGGGAAAAGTGAGGAAAAAAATGGGAAAAATTATGGAAAAATGGGGAAAAAATGGAAAAAATTGTGGAAAAAATGAAGGAAAAAATGGAGCTAAAATAAGAAAAAAATCTGGGGAAAATGGGGGAAGTATGGGAAAAAATCAGGAAAAAATGGGGAAAATGTGGAAAAATGGGAAAAAATGGGAAAAAATTGTGGAAAAATGGGGAAAATGTGGGAAAAAAGGGGAAAATTGTGGAGAAAATGGGGAAAAATGGAGCAAAAATAAGAAAAAATTCTGGGAAAAATGGGGAAAAATCAGGGGAAAATGGGAAAAAATTGTGGGAAAAATGGGGAAAATGTGGGAAAAAATAGAAAAAAATGGGAAAAATTGTGGAAAAAATGGAGGAAATGGGAAAAAATCAGGAAAAAATGGGGAAAATGTGGGAAAAATGGGGAAAATTGTGGAGAAAATGGGGAAAAAATGGAGCAAAAATAAAAAATTCTGGGAAAAATCAGGAAAAAATGGGAAAAAATTGTGGGAAAAATGGGGGTAAATGGGAAAAAATGGGAAAAAATGGGGAAAAAATGGGGAAAATGTGGGAAAAAATAGAAAAAAATGGGAAAAATTGTGGGGAAAATGCGGAAAAAAATGGAGCAAAAATAAGAAAAAATTCTGGGAAAAATGGGGAAAAAATGGGGAAAAATCAGGAAAAAATGGGAAAAAATTGTCGGAAAAATGGGGAAAATGTGGAAAAAAATGGGAAAAATTGTGGAAAAAATGGAGGAAATGTGGAAAAAAATGGGAAAAATTGTGGAAAAAATGGAGGAAATGTGGAAAAAAATGGGAAAAAATTGTGGAAAAAACGGGAAAAAATGGATTTTCTCCCTTCCCTTCAAATTTTTGGGAGGAGTTTTTTGTGATTCCCTGAAATGAAAATTTTTCCCGCTTGGATCGACTTTTCCCCCAAAGAATTCCCCGGCTCGGTCACATTTGCCAAATTTCCCATTTTTTATTTGAAATCTTTTCATCCAAATCCCCATTTTTTGGTTTTTTTTTGTTATTTCTATTTAAAGATTGAAATTTTCCCTTGGTTTTGGAGCATCTGTTGGTTTCGATACCGTGTGGGTGGGAACAGAATCCCAGAAAAAAACGGGAATTTTTTATCCTCACCCAGAAAAAAAAAACAGAAAAAAATGAAATAAAAATCAAATTAAATAAAAATCCCTAAAAATCCTGATTTTTTTAGGAAATTCCAATGAATCCAAAGGGATTTTTGGGTTTTTTTGTTTATTTGGAGCAGGATTTTCTGGATTCTTTGATTATCCCCCAAAAAATCCTGGAAATCCTTGGGAAAACATTTTGGAATCTCTCAGGTGAGGCACAGCTGAGACATTAATTTATCAAATAATAATAAATAAATAGTCTAATTTAAGAATATAAATTATGTTATTATATATAATCTATTCTACTTATTATATATATATTTTCATACATTTAAATTTATTTCATATACATTTATATTTTTTATTTTATGCATAATTATAACATAATAAATAATATATATTATATTATGTTATATTATATTATATTATATTATATTATATTATAATATATAAATTACATATAATTAAATAGTATAAATTTCTTTTATAAATTAATAATAAATTAAATAATTACATTAAACAATAGAAAATACATTTTTATATATAATATAATTTATACTATTTACTTTATATATATTTATTTTATATTTATTTATAATATAATAAAGAATATATGTTATATTGTTATATATAAATAATATAAATTATATATAATTAAATAATATAAATTTCTTTGGATATCCCAAAGAATTCCCAAAAAATTCTGAAAAAAATCCTGAAGAATTCCTAGAAAATTCCTAAAAAATTCCCAAAAAATTCTGAAAAAAATTTTGAAGAATTCCCAAGAAATGCCAAAAAGATTCCCGAAGAATTCCCAAGGAATTCATAAAAAATTTCCAAAAAATTCACCAACAATTCCCCAAAAATTCCCAAAGAATTCCCAAAGAATTCACAAAGAATTCCCAAAAAACTCCTAAAAAAAATCTCAAAGAATTCCCAAAAAATGCCCAAATAATTCCCAAGGAATTCACAAAAAATTCCCAAAGAATTCCCAGAAAATTCCAAAAAAAATCCCAAAGAATTCCCAAAAAATTTAAAAAAAAATCCTGAAGAATTCCCAAAAAATGCCAAAAAAATTCCCAAAGAATTCCCAAAAAATTCCGAAAAAAATCCCAAAGAACTCCCAAAAAAATCCCTTGGGAACCACGGAACAATCGAATCTCTCCTACAAACAATTCCGCTTGTAGGCTACAACATTTCCTGTACAATTCCCCAAATAAAAGGGATTTTCCCAAGTTTTTCCGGGATAAAAAGGGTGCAGGAAAAGCCGGAACACACCAGGAACGCCTGGCGGGAAAAAACCCCGGGAAAAATTTCCCTTCCCGTTGTTTTTTTGGGATCGAGATCGGAAATTCGGGATTCAACGGGAAAACTCTCCGGGTGAATTCCCGGGGTTGAGGTGCTGGAAACGAAAAGGTGTTGGAAAAGCAGACGATTGTTCATTTCTCATCGGTTGTGGCCGGTTGTCGCCGGTTGTGGTTGGTTGTTGTCAGTTGTTGTTGGTTGTTGCCGGTTGTTGCCAGTTGTTGCCAGGTGTTTTCGGTTGTTTTCGGTTGTTTTCGGTTGTTGTCTGTTGTTGTCGGTTGTTTTCGGTTGTTGTCGGTTGTTGTCAGTTGTTGCCGGTTGTTGCCGGTTGTCGCCGCTTGTTGCCGGTTGTTGCCGGTTGTAGCCGGTTCTTGCTAGTTGTTGCCGGTTCTTGCCAGTTGTCACCAGTTATCGCCGGTTGTTGCCGGTTATCGCCGGTTGTTGCCGGTTGTCGCCGGTTGTAGCCGCTCGTTGCCGGTTGTCACCGGTTGTTGTTGGTTGCTGTCGGTTGTCGCTGGTTGTTTGCAGTTGTTCCCGGTTCTTGCCGGTAGTCGCCGGTTGTTCCCGGTTGTTATCGGTTGTCACCAGTTGTTGCCGGTTGTTGCTGCTTGTTGCCGCTTCTTGTTGGTTGGTCCGGTTGTTGCCAGCTGTTGCCGGTTGTTGTTGATTGTTGCCGGTTGTTGCCAGTTGTCGCCGGTTGTTACTGGTTGTTCCCGGTTGTCATAGGTCGTTGTCTGTTGTTGCCGGTTGTAGCCAGTTGTTACTGCTTGTCGCTGGTTCTTGTCAGTTCTTGGTTGTTGCCGGTTGTTGACAGTCGTTTTCGGTTGTTGCCGGTTGTTCCCGGTTGTCGCTGGTTGTTGCCGCTTGTTGCCGGTTGTTCCCAGTTATTCCCAGTTGTTGCCGGTTGTCGCCGGTTGTCACCGGTTATCACCAGTTGTTGCCGGTTGTTGTCGGTTGTTACCGGTTGTCGCCAGTTATCACCAGTTGTCGCCAGTTGTAGCCGGTTGTCACCGGTTGTTCCCGGTTGTAGCCGGTTCTTGCCGGTTGTTCCCGGTTGTAGCCGCTTGTATCCGGTTGTAGCCGGGTTTTGGGAGTTTTTGGGATTGTTGTTGTTGTGGGAAAGCGGGAGAGCTTCAGGTGTTGGTTCTGTGTTCAGAGCTTTATGAGCAACAGTCGGCCAAGGGACGGGAAATGGGGACGGGTGTGGGGTGTGGTACATCTTATAGATGTGTATACATCCCATAGCTGTGCGTGTACATCCGATAGCTCTGTGTGTGTTTACATCCTATAGCTGTATGTGTACATCCTATAGCTGTGTGTGTGTACATCCTATAGCTGTGTGTGTGTACATCCTATAGCTGTGTGTGTGTGTACATCCTATAGCTGTGTGTGTGTACATCCTATAGCTGTGTGTGTGTACATCGTATAGCTGTGTGTGTGTACATCCTATAGCTGTGTGTATACATCCTATAGCTCTGTGTGTGTGTACATCCTATAGCTGTGTGTGTGTACATCCTATAGCTGTGTGTGTACATCCTATAGCTGTGTGTGTGTAC
This sequence comes from Poecile atricapillus, assembly GCF_030490865.1. Taxonomy (NCBI): domain Eukaryota; kingdom Metazoa; phylum Chordata; class Aves; order Passeriformes; family Paridae; genus Poecile; species Poecile atricapillus. Next base: position 144,057,385 of record NC_081289.1, on the reverse strand, counting down.
ATCCTATAGCTGTGTGTGAACATCCTATAGCTCTGTGTGTGTACATCCTATAGCTGTGTGTGTGTACATCCTATAGCTGTGTGTGTGTACATCCTATAGCTGTATGTGTACATCCTATAGCTCTGTGTGTGTACATCCTATAGCTGTGTGTGTGTACATCCTATAGCTGTGTGTGAACATCCTATAGGTCTGTGTGTGTACATCCTATAGCTGTGTGTGTGTGTACATCCTATAGCTGTGTGTGTACATCCTATAGCTGTGTGTGTGTGTACATCCTATAGCTGTGTGTGTGTACATCCTATAGCTCTGTGTGTGTACATCCTATAGCTGTGTGTGTACATCCTATAGCTGTGTGTGTCTGTACATCCTATAGATCTGTGTGTGTACATCCTATAGCTGTGTGTGTGTGTACATCCTATAGCTGTGTGTGTGTACATCCTATAGCTGTGTGTCCATAGGTTTGGTGTCCATAGGTTTGGGGGTGTCCATAGGTTTGGTGTCCATAGGTTTGGTGTCCATACGTTTGGTGTCCATACGTTTGGTGTCCATACGTTTGGGGGTGTCCATAGGTTTGGTGTCCATACGTTTGGTGTCCATAGGTTTGGGGGTGTCCATAGGTTTGGTGTCCATAGGTTTGGGGGTGTCCATAGGTTTGGGGGTGTCCATAGGTTTGGTGTCCATAGGTTTGGGGGTGTCCATAGGTTTGGGGGTGTCCATAGGTTTGGTGTCCATAGGTTTGGTGTCCATAGGTTTGGTGTCCATAGGTTTAGGGGTGTCCATAGGTTTGGTGTCCATACGTTTGGTGTCCATAGGTTTGGTGTCCATAGGTTTGGTGTCCATAGGTTTGGTGTCCATAGGTTTGGGGGTGTCCATAGGTTTGCTGTCCATAGGTTTGGGGGTGTCCATAGGTTTGGGGGTGTCCATAGGTTTGGTGTCCATAGGTTTGGTGTCCATAGGTTTGGTGTCCATAGGTTTGGGGGTGTCCATAGGTTTGGTGTCCATAGGTTTGGTGTCCATAGGTTTGGTGTCCATAGGTTTGGGGGTGTCCATAGGTTTGGTGTCCATAGGTTTGGGGGTGTCCATAGGTTTGGGGGTGTCCATAGGTTTGGTGTCCATAGGTTTGGGGGTGTCCATAGGTTTGGGGGTGTCCATAGGTTTGGTGTCCATAGGTTTGGTGTCCATAGGTTTGGGGGTGTCCATAGGTTTGGTGTCCATAGGTTTGGGGGTGTCCATAGGTTTGGTGTCCATAGGTTTGGTGTCCATAGGTTTGGGGGTGTCCATAGGTTTGGTGTCCATAGGTTTGGGGATGTCCATAGGCTGTGTGTGTACATCCTATAGCTGTGTGTGCGTACATCCTATAGCTCTGTGTGTATACATCCTATAGCTGTATGTGTACATCCTATAGCTGTCTGTGTGTACATCCTATAGCTGTGTGTGTGTACATCCTATAGCTGTGTGTGTACATCCTATAGCTATGTGTCCATAGGTTCGGTGTCCATAGGTTTTGAGGTGTCCATAGGTTTGGTGTCCATAGGTTTGGGGGTGTCCATAGGTTTGGTGTCCATAGGTTTGGTGTCCATAGGTTTGGTGTCCATAGGTTTGGGGGTGACCATAGGTTTGGTGTCCATAGGTTTGGTGTCCATAGGTTTGGGGGTGTCCATAGGTTTGGTGTCCATAGGTTTGGGGGTGTCCATAGGTTTGGGGGTGTCCATAGGTTTGGTGTCCATAGGTTTGGTGTCCATAGGTTTGGGGGTGTCCATAGGTTTGGTATCCATAGGTTTGGTGTCCATAGGTTTGGGGGTGACCATAGGTTTGGTGTCCATAGGTTTGGGGGTGTCCATAGGTTTGGTGTCCATAGGTTTGGTGTCCATAGGTTTGGTGTCCATAGGTTTGGGGGTGTCCATAGGTTTGGGGGTGTCCATAGGTTTGGGGGTGTCCATATGTTTGGTGTCCATAGGTTTGGGGGTGTCCATAGGTTTGGGGGTGTCCATAGGTTTGGTGTCCATAGGTTTGGTGACCATAGGTTTAGGGGTGTCCATAGGTTTGGGTGTGTCCATAGGTTTGGTGTCCATAGGTTTGGTGTCCATAGGTTTAGGGGTGTCCATAGGTTTGGGGGTGTCCATAGGTTTGGGTGTGTCCATAGGTTTGGTGTCCATAGGTTTGGTGTCCATAGGTTTGGTGTCCATAGATTTGGGTGTGTCCATAGGTTTGGTATCCATAGGTTTGGGGGTGTCCATAGGTTTGGTGTCCATAGGTTTGGGGGTGTCCATAGGTTTGGTATCCATAGGTATGGGGGTGTCCATAGGTTTGGTATCCATAGGTTTCGGGGTGTCCATAGGTTTGGGGTCCATAGGTTTGGTTTCCATAGGTTTGGGGGTGTCCATAGGTTTGGTGTCCATAGGTTTGGGGGTGTCCATAGGTTTGGTGTCCATAGGTTTGGTGTCCATAGGTTTGGGGGTGTCCATGGGTTTGGTGTCTATACGTTTGGTGTCCATGCGTTTGCTGTCCATAGGTTTAGGGGTGTCCATAGGTTTGGGGGTGTCCATAGGTTTGGTGTCCATAGGTTTAGTGTCCATAGGTTTGGGGGTGTCCATAGGTTTGGGGGTGTCCATAGGTTTGGTGTCCATAGGCTTGGGGGTGTCCATAGGTTTGGTGTCCATAGGTTTGGTGTCCATAGGTTTGGGGGTGTCCATAGGTTTGGTGTCCATAGGTTTGGTGTCCATAGGTTTGGTGTCCATAGGTTTGGGGGTGTCCATAGGTTTGGGGGTGTCCATAGGTTTGGGGGTGTCCATAGGTTTGGTGTCCATAGGTTTGGGGGTGTCCATAGGTTTGGTGTCCATGGGTTTGGTGTCCATAGGTTTAGGGGTGTCCATAGGTTTGGTGTTCATAGGTTTGGTATCCATAGGTTTGGTGTCCATAGGTTTGGGGGTGTCCATAGGTTTGGGAGTGTCCATAGGTTTGGTGTCCATAGGTTTGGTGTCCATAGGTTTGGTGTTCATAGGTTTGGTGCCCATAGGTTTGGTGTCCATAGGTTTGGTGTCCATAGGTTTGGGGGTGTCCATAGGTTTGGTGTCCATAGGTTTGGTGTCCATAGATTTGGGGGTGTCCATAGGTTTGGGGGTGTCCATAGGTTTGGTGTCCATAGGTTTGGGGGTGTCCATAGGTTTGGTGTCCATAGGTTTGGGGGTGTCCATAGGTTTGGGGGTGTCCATAGGTTTGGTGTCCATAGGTTTGGTGTCCATAGGTTTGGGGGTGTCCATAGGTTTGGTGTCCATAGGTTTGGTGTCCATAGGTTTGGGGGTGTCCATAGGTTTGGTGTCCATAGGTTTGGTGTCCATAGGTTTGGGGGTATCCATAGGTTTGGTGTCCATAGGTTTGGGGGTGTCCATAGGTTTGGTGTCCATAGGTTTGGGGGTGTCCATAGGTTTGGTGTCCATAGGTTTGGTGTCCATAGGTTTGGGGGTGTCCATAGGTTTGGTATCCATAGGTTTGGGGGTGTCCATAGGTTTGGTGTCCATAGGTTTGGGGGTGTCCATAGGTTTGGTAACCATAGGTTTGGGGGTGTCCATAGGTTTGGTGTCCATACGTTTGGTGTCCATGCGTTTGCTGTCCATAGGTTTGGGGGTGTCCATAGGTTTAGGGGTGTCCATAGTTTTGGTGTCCATAGGTTTGGGGGTGTCCATAGGTTTGGTGTCCATAGGTTTGGTGTCCATAGGTTTGGGGGTGTCCATAGGTTTGGGGGTGTCCATAGGTTTGGTGTCCATAGGCTTGGGGGTGTCCATAGGTTTGGTGTCCATACGTTTGCTGTCCATAGGTTTAGGGGTGTCCATAGGTTTGGTGTCCATAGGTTTGGGAGTGTCCATAGGTTTGGTGTCCATAGGTTTGGGGGTATCCATAGGTTTGGTGTCCATAGGTTTGGGGGTGTCCATAGGTTTGGTGTCCATAGGTTTAGGGGTGTCAATAGGTTTGGGGGTGTCCATAGGTTTGGTGTCCATAGGTTTGGTGTCCATAGGTTTGGGGGTGTCCATAGGTTTGGTGTCCATAGGTCTGGGGGTGTCCATAGGTTTCGTTTCCATAAGTTTGGGGGTGTCCATAGGTTTGGTGTCCATAGGTTTGGGGGTGTCCATAGGTTTGGGGGTGTCCATAGGTTTGGTGTTCATAGGTTTGGGGGTGTCCATAGGTTTGGGGGTGTCCATAGGTTTGGTATCCATAGGTTTGGGGGTGTCCATAGGTTTGGTGTCCATAGGTTTGGTGTTCATAGGTTTGGTGTCCATAGGTTTGGTGTCCATAGGTTTGGTGTCCATAGGTTTGGGGGTGTCCATAGGTTTGGGGGTGTCCATAGGTCTGGGGGTGTCCATAGGTTTGGGGGTGACCATACATTTGGTGTCCATAGGTTTGGTGTCCATAGGTTTGGTGTCCATAGGTTTGGGGGTGTCCATAGGTTTGGTGTCCATAGGTTTGGGGGTGTCCATAGGTTTGGGGGTGTCCATAGGTTTGGTGTCCATAGGTTTGGTGTCCATAGGTTTGTGGGTGTCCATAGGTTTGGTATCCATAGGTTTGGTTTCCATAGATTTGGGGGTGACCATAGGTTTAGGGGTGTCCATAGGTTTGTTGTCCATAGGTTTGGTGGTGTCCATAGGTTTGGTATCCATAGGTTTGGTGTCCATAGGTTTGGGGGTATCCATAGGTTTGGTGTCCATAGGTTTGGGGGTGTCCATAGGTTTGGTGTCCATAGGTTTGGTGTCCATAGGTTTGGTGTCCATAGGTTTGGGGGTGTCCATAGGTTTGGGGGTGTCCATAGGTTTGGTGTCCATAGGTTTGGTGTCCATAGGTTTGGGGGTGTCCATAGGTTTGGGGGTGTCCATAGGTTTGGTGTCCATAGGTTTGGGGGTGTCCATAGGTTTGGGGGTGTCCATAGGTTTGGGGTCCATAGGTTTGGTGTCGATAGGTTTGGTGTCCATAGGTTTGGGGTCCATAGGTTTGGTGTCGATAGGTTTGGTGTCCATAGGTTTAGAGGTGTCCATAGGTTTGGGTGTGTCCATAGGTTTGGTGTCCATAGGTTTGCTGTCCATAGGTTTAGGGGTGTCCATAGGTTTGGGGGTGTCCATAGGTTTGGTGTCCATAGGTTTGGGGGTGTCCATAGGTTCGGGGGTGTCCATAGGTTTGGTGTCCATAGGTTTGGTGTCCATAGGTTTAGGGGTGTCCATAGGTTTGGGGGTGTCCATAGGTTTGGTGTCCATAGGTTTCGGGGTGTCCATAGGTTTGGTGTCCATATGTTTGGTGTCCATAGGTCTGGGGGTGTCCATAGGTTTGGGGGTGTCCATAGGTTTGGGGGTGTCCATAGGTTTGGTGTCCATAGGTTTGGGGGTGTCCATAGGTTTGGGGGTGTCCATAGGTTTGGTGTCCATAGGTTTGGGGGTGTCCATAGGTTTGGTGTCCATAGGTTTGGTTTCCATAGGTCTGGGGGTGTCCATAGGTTTGGGGGTGTCCATAGGTTTGGGGGTGTCCATAGGTTTGGTGTCCATAGGGTTGGTGTCCATAGGTTTGGGGGTGTCCATAGGTTTGGTGTCCATACGTTTGGTGTCCATAGGTTTGGTGTCCATAGGTTTGGGGGTGTCCATAGGTCTGGGGGTGTCCATAGGTTTGGTGTCCATAGGTTTGGGGGTGTCCATAGGTTTGGTGTCCATAGGTTTGGTGTCCATAGGTTTGGCGGTGACCATAGGTTTGGTGTCCATAGGTTTGGGGGTGTCCATAGGTCTGGGGGTGTCCATAGGTTTGGTGTCCATAGGTTTGGGGGTGTCCATAGGTTTGGGGGTGTCCATAGGTTTGGTGTCCATAGGTTTGGGGATGTCCATAGGCTGTGTGTGTGTACATCCTATAGCTGTGTGTGTGTACATCCTATAGCTGTGTGTGTACATCCTATAGCTGTGTGTGTGTACATCCTATAGCTGTGTGTGTGTACATCCTATAGCTCTGTGTGTGTGTACATCCTATAGCTGTGTGTGTGTGTACATCCTATAGCTGTGTGTGTGTACATCCTATAGCTGTGGGTATACATCCTATAGCTCTGTGTGTGTGTACATCCTATAGCTGTGTGTGTGCATCCTATAGCTGTGTGTGTGTACATCCTATAGCTGTGTCTGTGTACATCCTATAGCTGTGTGTGTGTACATCCTATAGCTGTGTGTGTACATCCTATAGCTGTGTGTGTGTACATCCTATAGCTGTGTGTGTGTGTACATCCTATAGCTCTGTGTGTGTACATCCTATAGCTATGTGTCCATAGGTTTGGGGGTGTCCATAGGTTTGGGGGTGTCCATAGGTTTGGTGTCCATAGGTTTGGGGGTGTCCATAGGTTTGGGGGTGTCCATAGGTTTGGGGGTGTCCATAGGTTTGGTGTCCATAGGTTTGGTGTCCATAGGTCTGGGGGTGTCCATAGGTTTGGGGGTGTCCATAGGTTTGGGGGTGTCCATAGATTTGGTGTCCATAGGTTTGGGGGTGTCGATAGGTTTGGTGTCCATAGGTTTGGTGTCCATAGGTTTGGGGGTGTCCATAGGTTTGGGGGTGTCCATAGGTTTGGGGGTGTCCATAGGTTTGGTGTCCATACGTTTGGTGTCCATAGGTTTGGGGGTGTCCATAGGTTTGGTGTCCATAGATTTGGGGGTGTCCATAGGTTTGGTGTCCATAGGTTTGGTGTCCATAGGTTTGGGGATGTCCATAGGCTGTGTGTGTGTACATCCTATAGCTGTGTGTGTGTACATCCTATAGCTGTGTGTGTACATCCTATAGCTGTGTGTGTGTACATCCTATAGCTGTGTGTGTGTACATCCTATAGCTGTGGGTATACATCCTATAGCTGTGTGTGTGTACATCCTATAGCTCTGTGTGTGTGTACATCCTATAGCTGTGTGTGTATACATCCTATAGCTGTGTGTGTGCATCCTATAGCTGTGTGTGTGTACATCCTATAGCTGTGTGTGTACATCCTATAGCTGTGTGTGTGTACATCCTATAGCTGTGTGTGTACATCCTATAGCTGTGTGTGTGTACATCCTATAGCTGTGTGTGTGTACATCCTATAGCTGTGTGTGTGTGTACATCCTATAGCTCTGTGTGTGTACATCCTATAGCTCTGTGTGTGTGTACATCCTATAGCTCTGTGTGTGTACATCCTATAGCTATGTGTCCATAGGTTTGGTGTCCATAGGTTTGGGGGTGTCCATAGGTTTGGGGGTGTCCATAGGTTTGGTGTCCATAGGTTTGGTGTCCATAGGTTTGGGGGTGTCCATAGGTTTGGTGTCCATAGGTTTGGTGTCCATAGGTTTGGGGGTGTCCATAGGTTTGGTGTCCATAGGTTTGGGGGTGTCCATAGGTTTGGGGGGGTCCATAGGTTTGGTGTCCATAGGTTTGGTGTCCATAGGTTTGGGGGTGTCCATAGGTTTGGAGTCCATAGGTTTGGGGGTGTCCATAGGTTTGGTGTCCATATGTTTGGGGGTGTCCATAGGTTTGGGGGTGTCCATAGGTTTGGGGGTGTCCATAGGTTTGGTGTCCATAGGTTTGGGGGTGTCCATAGGTTTGGGGGTGTCCATAGGTTTGGTGTCCATAGGTTTGGTGTCCATAGGTTTGGGGGTGTCCATAGGTTTGGTGTCCATAGGTTTGGTGTCCATAGGTTTGTGGGTGTCCATAGGTTTGGTGTCCATAGGTTTGGGGGTGTCCATAGGTTTGGTGTCCATAGGTTTGGGGGTGTCCATAGGTTTGGTGTCCATACATTTGGTGTCCATAGGTTTGGTGTCCATAGGTTTGGGGGTGTCCATAGGTTTCGTGTCCATAGGTTTGGGGCTGTCCATAGGTTTGTTGTCCATAGGTTTGGGGGTGTCCATAGGTTTGGGGGTGTCCATAGGTTTGGGGCTGTCCATAGGTTTGGTGTCCATAGGTTTGGTGTCCATAGGTTTGGGGGTGTCCATAGGTTTGGGGGTGTCCATAGGTTTGGGGGTGTCCATAGGTTTGGTGTCCATAGGTTTGGGGGTGTCCATAGGTTTGGTGTCCATAGGTTTGGGGGTGTCCATAGGTTTGGTGTCCATAGGTTTGGTGTCCATAGGTTTGGGGGTGTCCATAGGTTTGGTATCCATAGGTTAGGTGTCCATAGGTTTGGTGTCCATAGGTTTGGTGTCCATAGGTTTGGGGGTATCCATAGGTTTGGTGTCCATAGGTTTGGGGGTGTCCATAGGTTTGGTGGTGTCCATAGGTTTGGTGTCCATAGGCTTGGGGGTGTCCATAGGTTTGGTGGTGTCCATAGGTTTGGTGTCCATAGGTTTGGGGGTGTCCATAGGTTTGGTGGTGTCCATAGGTTTGGTGTCCATAGGTTTGGGGGTGTCCATAGGTTTGGTGGTGTCCATAGGTTTGGTGTCCATAGGCTTGGGGGTGTGCATAGGTTTGGTGTCCATAGGTTTGGTGTCCATAGGTTTGGGGGTGTCCATAGGTTTGGTGTCCATAGGTTTGGGGGTGTCCATAGTTTTGGGGGTGTCCATAGGTTTGGTGTCCATGGGTTTGGTGTCCATAGGTTTGCTGTCCATAGGTTTAGGGGTGTCCATAGGTTTGGGGATGTCCATAGGTTTGGTGTCCATAGGTTTGGGCGTGTCCATAGGTTTGGTGTCCATAGGTTTGGGGGTGTCCATAGGTTTGGTGTCCATAGGTTTGGTGTCCATAGGTTTAGTTTCCATAGGTTTGGGGGTGTCCATAGGTTTGGTATCCATAGGTTTGGGGGTGTCCATAGGTTTGGTGTCCATACGTTTGGAGTCCATGCGTTTGCTGTCCATAGGTTTAGGGGTGTTTATAGGTTTAGGGGTGTCCATAGGTTTGGGGGTGTCCATAGGTTTGAGGGTGTCCATAGGTTTGGTGTTCATAGGTTTGGTGTCCATAGGTTTGGGGGTGTCCATAGGTTTGGTCTCCATAGGTTTGGGGGTGTCCATAGGTTTGATATCCATAGGTTTGGTGTCCATAGGTTTGGTGTCCATAGGTTTGGGGGTGTCCATAGGTTTGGTGTCCATAGGTTTGGTGTCCATAGGTTTGGGGGTGTCCATAGGTTTGATATCCATAGGTTTGGTGTCCATAGGTTTAGTGTCCATAGGTTTGGGGGTGTCCATAGGTTTGGTGTCCATAGGTTTGGTGTCCATAGATTTGGGGGTGTCCATAGGTTTGGGGGTGTCCATAGGTTTGGTGTCCATAGGTTTGGGGGTGTCCATAGGTTTGGGGGTGTCCATAGGTTTGGTGTCCATAGGTTTGGTGTCCATAGGTTTGGGGGTGTCCATAGGTTTGGTGTCCATAGGTTTGGTGTCCATAGGTTTGGGGGTGTCCATAGGTTTGGTGTCCATAGGTTTGGTGTCCATAGGTTTGGGGGTATCCATAGGTTTGGTGTCCATAGGTTTGGGGGTGTCCATAGGTTTGGTGTCCATAGGTTTGGGGGTGTCCATAGGTTTGGGGGTGTCCATAGGTTTGGTGTCCATAGGTTTGGGGGTGTCCATAGGTTTGGTATCCATAGGTTTGGGGGTGTCCATAGGTTTGGTGTCCATAGGTTTGGGGGTGTCCATAGGTTTGGTAACCATAGGTTTGGGGGTGTCCATAGGTTTGGTGTCCATACGTTTGGTGTCCATGCGTTTGCTGTCCATAGGTTTGGGGGTGTCCATAGGTTTAGGGGTGTCCATAGTTTTGGTGTCCATAGGTTTGGGGGTGTCCATAGGTTTGGTGTCCATAGGTTTGGTGTCCATAGGTTTGGGGGTGTCCATAGGTTTGGGGGTGTCCATAGGTTTGGTGTCCATAGGCTTGGGGGTGTCCATAGGTTTGGTGTCCATACGTTTGCTGTCCATAGGTTTAGGGGTGTCCATAGGTTTGGTGTCCATAGGTTTGGGAGTGTCCATAGGTTTGGTGTCCATAGGTTTGGGGGTATCCATAGGTTTGGTGTCCATAGGTTTGGGGGTGTCCATAGGTTTGGTGTCCATAGGTTTAGGGGTGTCCATAGGTTTGGGGGTGTCCATAGGTTTGGTGTCCATAGGTTTGGTGTCCATAGGTTTGGGGGTGTCCATAGGTTTGGTGTCCATAGGTCTGGGGGTGTCCATAGGTTTCGTTTCCATAAGTTTGGGGGTGTCCATAGGTTTGGTGTCCATAGGTTTGGGGGTGTCCATAGGTTTGGGGGTGTCCATAGGTTTGGTGTTCATAGGTTTGGGGGTGTCCATAGGTTTGGGGGTGTCCATAGGTTTGGTATCCATAGGTTTGGGGGTGTCCATAGGTTTGGTGTCCATAGGTTTGGTGTTCATAGGTTTGGTGTCCATAGGTTTGGTGTCCATAGGTTTGGTGTCCATAGGTTTGGGGGTGTCCATAGGTTTGGGGGTGTCCATAGGTCTGGGGGTGTCCATAGGTTTGGCGGTGACCATAGGTTTGGTGTCCATAGGTTTGGTGTCCATAGGTTTGGGGGTGTCCATAGGTTTGGGGGTGACCATAGGTTTGGTGTCCATAGGTTTGGTGTCCATAGGTTTGGTGTCCATAGGTTTGGGGGTGTCCATAGGTTTGGTGTCCATAGGTTTGGGGGTGTCCATAGGTTTGGGGGTGTCCATAGGTTTGGTGTCCATAGGTTTGGTGTCCATAGGTTTGTGGGTGTCCATAGGTTTGGTATCCATAGGTTTGGTTTCCATAGATTTGGGGGTGACCATAGGTTTAGGGGTGTCCATAGGTTTGTTGTCCATAGGTTTGGTGGTGTCCATAGGTTTGGTATCCATAGGTTTGGTGTCCATAGGTTTGGGGGTATCCATAGGTTTGGTGTCCATAGGTTTGGGGGTGTCCATAGGTTTGGTGTCCATAGGTTTGGTGTCCATAGGTTTGGTGTCCATAGGTTTGGGGGTGTCCATAGGTTTGGGGGTGTCCATAGGTTTGGTGTCCATAGGTTTGGTGTCCATAGGTTTGGGGGTGTCCATAGGTTTGGGGGTGTCCATAGGTTTGGTGTCCATAGGTTTGGGGGTGTCCATAGGTTTGGGGGTGTCCATAGGTTTGGGGTCCATAGGTTTGGTGTCGATAGGTTTGGTGTCCATAGGTTTGGGGTCCATAGGTTTGGTGTCGATAGGTTTGGTGTCCATAGGTTTAGAGGTGTCCATAGGTTTGGGTGTGTCCATAGGTTTGGTGTCCATAGGTTTGCTGTCCATAGGTTTAGGGGTGTCCATAGGTTTGGGGGTGTCCATAGGTTTGGTGTCCATAGGTTTGGGGGTGTCCATAGGTTCGGGGGTGTCCATAGGTTTGGTGTCCATAGGTTTGGTGTCCATAGGTTTAGGGGTGTCCATAGGTTTGGGGGTGTCCATAGGTTTGGTGTCCATAGGTTTCGGGGTGTCCATAGGTTTGGTGTCCATATGTTTGGTGTCCATAGGTCTGGGGGTGTCCATAGGTTTGGGGGTGTCCATAGGTTTGGGGGTGTCCATAGGTTTGGTGTCCATAGGTTTGGGGGTGTCCATAGGTTTGGGGGTGTCCATAGGTTTGATATCCATAGGTTTGGTGTCCATAGGTTTAGTGTCCATAGGTTTGGGGGTGTCCATAGGTTTGGTGTCCATAGGTTTGGTGTCCATAGATTTGGGGGTGTCCATAGGTTTGGGGGTGTCCATAGGTTTGGTGTCCATAGGTTTGGGGGTGTCCATAGGTTTGGGGGTGTCCATAGGTTTGGTGTCCATAGGTTTGGTGTCCATAGGTTTGGGGGTGTCCATAGGTTTGGTGTCCATAGGTTTGGTGTCCATAGGTTTGGGGGTGTCCATAGGTTTGGTGTCCATAGGTTTGGTGTCCATAGGTTTGGGGGTATCCATAGGTTTGGTGTCCATAGGTTTGGGGGTGTCCATAGGTTTGGTGTCCATAGGTTTGGGGGTGTCCATAGGTTTGGGGGTGTCCATAGGTTTGGTGTCCATAGGTTTGGGGGTGTCCATAGGTTTGGTATCCATAGGTTTGGGGGTGTCCATAGGTTTGGTGTCCATAGGTTTGGGGGTGTCCATAGGTTTGGTAACCATAGGTTTGGGGGTGTCCATAGGTTTGGTGTCCATACGTTTGGTGTCCATGCGTTTGCTGTCCATAGGTTTGGGGGTGTCCATAGGTTTAGGGGTGTCCATAGTTTTGGTGTCCATAGGTTTGGGGGTGTCCATAGGTTTGGTGTCCATAGGTTTGGTGTCCATAGGTTTGGGGGTGTCCATAGGTTTGGGGGTGTCCATAGGTTTGGTGTCCATAGGCTTGGGGGTGTCCATAGGTTTGGTGTCCATACGTTTGCTGTCCATAGGTTTAGGGGTGTCCATAGGTTTGGTGTCCATAGGTTTGGGAGTGTCCATAGGTTTGGTGTCCATAGGTTTGGGGGTATCCATAGGTTTGGTGTCCATAGGTTTGGGGGTGTCCATAGGTTTGGTGTCCATAGGTTTAGGGGTGTCCATAGGTTTGGGGGTGTCCATAGGTTTGGTGTCCATAGGTTTGGTGTCCATAGGTTTGGGGGTGTCCATAGGTTTGGTGTCCATAGGTCTGGGGGTGTCCATAGGTTTCGTTTCCATAAGTTTGGGGGTGTCCATAGGTTTGGTGTCCATAGGTTTGGGGGTGTCCATAGGTTTGGGGGTGTCCATAGGTTTGGTGTTCATAGGTTTGGGGGTGTCCATAGGTTTGGGGGTGTCCATAGGTTTGGTATCCATAGGTTTGGGGGTGTCCATAGGTTTGGTGTCCATAGGTTTGGTGTTCATAGGTTTGGTGTCCATAGGTTTGGTGTCCATAGGTTTGGTGTCCATAGGTTTGGGGGTGTCCATAGGTTTGGGGGTGTCCATAGGTCTGGGGGTGTCCATAGGTTTGGCGGTGACCATAGGTTTGGTGTCCATAGGTTTGGTGTCCATAGGTTTGGGGGTGTCCATAGGTTTGGGGGTGACCATAGGTTTGGTGTCCATAGGTTTGGTGTCCATAGGTTTGGTGTCCATAGGTTTGGGGGTGTCCATAGGTTTGGTGTCCATAGGTTTGGGGGTGTCCATAGGTTTGGGGGTGTCCATAGGTTTGGTGTCCATAGGTTTGGTGTCCATAGGTTTGTGGGTGTCCATAGGTTTGGTATCCATAGGTTTGGTTTCCATAGATTTGGGGGTGACCATAGGTTTAGGGGTGTCCATAGGTTTGTTGTCCATAGGTTTGGTGGTGTCCATAGGTTTGGTATCCATAGGTTTGGTGTCCATAGGTTTGGGGGTATCCATAGGTTTGGTGTCCATAGGTTTGGGGGTGTCCATAGGTTTGGTGTCCATAGGTTTGGTGTCCATAGGTTTGGTGTCCATAGGTTTGGGGGTGTCCATAGGTTTGGGGGTGTCCATAGGTTTGGTGTCCATAGGTTTGGTGTCCATAGGTTTGGGGGTGTCCATAGGTTTGGGGGTGTCCATAGGTTTGGTGTCCATAGGTTTGGGGGTGTCCATAGGTTTGGGGGTGTCCATAGGTTTGGGGTCCATAGGTTTGGTGTCGATAGGTTTGGTGTCCATAGGTTTGGGGTCCATAGGTTTGGTGTCGATAGGTTTGGTGTCCATAGGTTTAGAGGTGTCCATAGGTTTGGGTGTGTCCATAGGTTTGGTGTCCATAGGTTTGCTGTCCATAGGTTTAGGGGTGTCCATAGGTTTGGGGGTGTCCATAGGTTTGGTGTCCATAGGTTTGGGGGTGTCCATAGGTTCGGGGGTGTCCATAGGTTTGGTGTCCATAGGTTTGGTGTCCATAGGTTTAGGGGTGTCCATAGGTTTGGGGGTGTCCATAGGTTTGGTGTCCATAGGTTTCGGGGTGTCCATAGGTTTGGTGTCCATATGTTTGGTGTCCATAGGTCTGGGGGTGTCCATAGGTTTGGGGGTGTCCATAGGTTTGGGGGTGTCCATAGGTTTGGTGTCCATAGGTTTGGGGGTGTCCATAGGTTTGGGGGTGTCCATAGGTTTGGTGTCCATAGGTTTGGTGTCCATAGGTCTGGGGGTGTCCATAGGTTTGGGGGTGTCCATAGGTTTGGGGGTGTCCATAGGTTTGGTGTCCATAGGGTTGGTGTCCATAGGTTTGGGGGTGTCCATAGGTTTGGTGTCCATACGTTTGGTGTCCATAGGTTTGGTGTCCATAGGTTTGGGGGTGTCCATAGGTCTGGGGGTGTCCATAGGTTTGGTGTCCATAGGTTTGGGGGTGTCCATAGGTTTGGTGTCCATAGGTTTGGTGTCCATAGGTTTGGCGGTGACCATAGGTTTGGTGTCCATAGGTTTGGGGGTGTCCATAGGTCTGGGGGTGTCCATAGGTTTGGTGTCCATAGGTTTGGGGGTGTCCATAGGTTTGGGGGTGTCCATAGGTTTGGTGTCCATAGGTTTGGGGATGTCCATAGGCTGTGTGTGTGTACATCCTATAGCTGTGTGTGTGTACATCCTATAGCTGTGTGTGTACATCCTATGGCTGTGTGTGTGTACATCCTATAGCTGTGTGTGTGTACATCCTATAGCTCTGTGTGTGTGTACATCCTATAGCTATGTGTGTGTGTACATCCTATAGCTGTGTGTGTGTACATCCTATAGCTGTGGGTATACATCCTATAGCTCTGTGTGTGTGTACATCCTATAGCTGTGTGTGTGCATCCTATAGCTGTGTGTGTGTACATCCTATAGCTGTGTCTGTGTACATCCTATAGCTGTGTGTGTGTACATCCTATAGCTGTGTGTGTACATCCTATAGCTGTGTGTGTGTACATCCTATAGCTGTGTGTGTGTGTACATCCTATAGCTCTGTGTGTGTACATCCTATAGCTATGTGTCCATAGGTTTGGTGTCCATAGGTTTGGGGGTGTCCATAGGTTTGGGGGTGTCCATAGGTTTGGTGTCCATAGGTTTGGGGGTGTCGATAGGTTTGGTGTCCATAGGTTTGGGGGTGTCCATAGGTTTGGGGGTGTCCATAGGTTTGGGGGTGTCCATAGGTTTGGGGGTGTCCATAGGTTTGGTGTCCATACGTTTGGTGTCCATAGGTTTGGGGGTGTCCATAGGTTTGGTGTCCATAGATTTGGGGGTGTCCATAGGTTTGGTGTCCATAGGTTTGGTGTCCATAGGTTTGGGGATGTCCATAGGCTGTGTGTGTGTACATCCTATAGCTGTGTGTGTGTACATCCTATAGCTGTGTGTGTACATCCTATAGCTGTGTGTGTGTACATCCTATAGCTGTGTGTGTGTACATCCTATAGCTGTGGGTATACATCCTATAGCTGTGTGTGTGTACATCCTATAGCTCTGTGTGTGTGTACATCCTATAGCTGTGTGTGTATACATCCTATAGCTGTGTGTGTGCATCCTATAGCTGTGTGTGTGTACATCCTATAGCTGTGTGTGTACATCCTATAGCTGTGTGTGTGTACATCCTATAGCTGTGTGTGTACATCCTATAGCTGTGTGTGTGTACATCCTATAGCTGTGTGTGTGTGTACATCCTATAGCTCTGTGTGTGTACATCCTATAGCTCTGTGTGTGTGTACATCCTACAGCTCTGTGTGTGTACATCCTATAGCTATGTGTCCATAGGTTTGGTGTCCATAGGTTTGGGGGTGTCCATAGGTTTGGGGGTGTCCATAGGTTTGGTGTCCATAGGTTTGGTGTCCATAGGTTTGGGGGTGTCCATAGGTTTGGTGTCCATAGGTTTGGTGTCCATAGGTTTGGGGGTGTCCATAGGTTTGGTGTCCATAGGTTTGGGGGTGTCCATAGGTTTGGGGGGGTCCATAGGTTTGGTGTCCATAGGTTTGGTGTCCATAGGTTTGGGGGTGTCCATAGGTTTGGTGTCCATAGGTTTGGGGGTGTCCATAGGTTTGGTGTCCATATGTTTGGGGGTGTCCATAGGTTTGGGGGTGTCCATAGGTTTGGGGGTGTCCATAGGTTTGGTGTCCATAGGTTTGGGGGTGTCCATAGGTTTGGGGGTGTCCATAGGTTTGGTGTCCATAGGTTTGGTGTCCATAGGTTTGGGGGTGTCCATAGGTTTGGTGTCCATAGGTTTGGTGTCCATAGGTTTGTGGGTGTCCATAGGTTTGGTGTCCATAGGTTTGGGGGTGTCCATAGGTTTGGTGTCCATAGGTTTGGGGGTGTCCATAGGTTTGGTGTCCATACATTTGGTGTCCATAGGTTTGGTGTCCATAGGTTTGGGGGTGTCCATAGGTTTGTTGTCCATAGGTTTGGGGGTGTCCATAGGTTTGGGGGTGTCCATAGGTTTGGGGCTGTCCATAGGTTTGGTGTCCATAGGTTTGGTGTCCATAGGTTTGGGGGTGTCCATAGGTTTGGTGTCCATAGGCTTGGGGGTGTCCATAGGTTTGGTGTCCATAGGTTTGGTGTCCATAGGTTTGGGGGTGTCCATAGGTTTGGGGGTGTCCATAGGTTTGGGGGTGTCCATAGGTTTGGTGTCCATAGGTTTGGGGGTGTCCATAGGTTTGGTGTCCATAGGTTTGGGGGTGTCCATAGGTTTGGTGTCCATAGGTTTGGTGTCCATAGGTTTGGGGGTGTCCATAGGTTTGGTATCCATAGGTTAGGTGTCCATAGGTTTGGTGTCCATAGGTTTGGTGTCCATAGGTTTGGGGGTATCCATAGGTTTGGTGTCCATAGGTTTGGGGGTGTCCATAGGTTTGGGGGTGTCCATAGGTTTGGTGTCCATAGGTTTGGTGTCCATAGGTTTGGGGGTGTCCATAGGTTTGGTGGTGTCCATAGGTTTGGTGTCCATAGGCTTGGGGGTGTCCATAGGTTTGGTGTCCATAGGTTTGGTGTCCATAGGTTTGGGGGTGTCCATAGGTTTGGTGTCCATAGGTTTGGGGGTGTCCATAGTTTTGGGGGTGTCCATAGGTTTGGTGTCCATGGGTTTGGTGTCCATAGGTTTGCTGTCCATAGGTTTAGGGGTGTCCATAGGTTTGGGGATGTCCATAGGTTTGGTGTCCATAGGTTTGGGCGTGTCCATAGGTTTGGTTTCCATAGGTTTGGGGGTGTCCATAGGTTTGGTGTCCATAGGTTTGGTGTCCATAGGTTTAGTTTCCATAGGTTTGGGGGTGTCCATAGGTTTGGTATCCATCGGTTTGGGGGTGTCCATAGGTTTGGTGTCCATACGTTTGGAGTCCATGCGTTTGCTGTCCATAGGTTTAGGGGTGTTTATAGGTTTAGGGGTGTCCATAGGTTTGGGGGTGTCCATAGGTTTGAGGGTGTCCATAGGTTTGGTGTTCATAGGTTTGGTGTCCATAGGTTTGGGGGTGTCCATAGGTTTGGTCTCCATAGGTTTGGGGGTGTCCATAGGTTTGATATCCATAGGTTTGGTGTCCATAGGTTTGGTGTCCATAGGTTTGGGGGTGTCCATAGGTTTGGTGTCCATAGGTTTGGTGTCCATAGGTTTGGGGGTGTCCATAGGTTTGATATCCATAGGTTTGGTGTCCATAGGTTTAGTGTCCATAGGTTTGGGGGTGTCCATAGGTTTGGTGTCCATAGGTTTGGTGTCCATAGGTTTGGGGGTGTCCATAGGTTTGGTGTCCATAGGTTTGGTCTCCATACGTTTGGGGGTGTCCATAGGTTTGGTGTCCATAGGTTTGGGGCTGTCCATAGGTTTGGTATCCATAGGTTTGGTGTCCATAGGTTTGGGCGTGTCCATAGGTTTGGGGGTGTCCATAGGTTTGGTGTCCATACGTTTGGTGTCCATAGGTTTGGTGTCCATATGTTTGGGGGTGTCCATAGGTTTGGTGTCCATAGGTTTGGGGGTGTCCATAGGTTTGATATCCATAGGTTTGGTGTCCATAGGTTTGGTGTCCATAGGTTTGGGGGTGTCCATAGGTTTGGTGTCCATAGGTTTGGTGTCCATAGGTTTGGGGGTGTCCATAGGTTTGATATCCATAGGTTTGGTGTCCATAGGTTTAGTGTCCATAGGTTTGGGGGTGTCCATAGGTTTGGTGTCCATAGGTTTGGTGTCCATAGGTTTGGGGGTGTCCATAGGTTTGGTGTCCATAGGTTTGGTCTCCATACGTTTGGGGGTGTCCATAGGTTTGGTGTCCATAGGTTTGGTGTCCATAGTTTTGGTGTCCATAGGTTTGGGGCTGTCCATAGGTTTGGTATCCATAGGTTTGGTGTCCATAGGTTTGGGCGTGTCCATAGGTTTGGGGGTGTCCATAGGTTTGGTGTCCATACGTTTGGTGTCCATAGGTTTGGTGTCCATAGGTTTGGGGGTGTCCATAGGTTTGGTGTCCATAGGTTTGGTGTCCATAGGTTTGGTGTCCTTAGGTTTGGGAGTGTCCATAGGTTTGGGGGTGTCCATAGGTTTGGTGTCCATAGGTTTGGGGGTGTCCATAGGTTTGGGGGTGTCCATAGGTTTGGTGTCCATAGGTTTGGTGTCCATAGGTTTGGGGGTGTCCATAGGTTTGGTGTCCATAGGTTTGGTGCCCATAGGTTTGCTGTCCATTAGTTTAGTTTCCATAGGTTTGGGGGTGTCCGTAGGTTTGGTATCCATAGGTTTGGGGGTGTCCATAGGTTTGGTGTCCATACGTTTGGTGTCCATGCGTTTGCTGTCCATAGGTTTAGGGGTGTCCATAGGTTTGGGGGTGTCCATAGGTTTGGGGGTGTCCATAGGTTTGGTGTCCATAGGTTTGGGGGTGTCCATAGTTTTGGGGGTGTCCATAGGTTTGGTGTTCATAGGTTTGGGGGTGTCCATAGGTTTGGGGGTGTCCATAGGTTTGGGGGTGTCCATAGGTTTGGTGTCCATGGGTTTGGTGTCCATAGGTTTGGTGTCCATAGGTTTAGGGGTGTCCATAGGTTTGGGTGTGTCCATAGGTTTGGTGTCCATAGGTTTGGTGTCCATACGTTTGCTGTCCATAGGTTTAGGGGTGTCCATAGGTTTGGGGGTGTCCATAGGTTTGGTATCCATAGGTTTGGGGGTGTCCATAGGTTTGGTGCCTATAGGTTTGGTGTCCATAAGTTTAGTTTCCATCGGTTTGGGGGTGTCCATAGGTTTGGTATCCATAGGTTTGGGGGTGTCCATAGGTTTGGTGACCATAGGTTTGAGGGCGTCCATAGCTTTGGTGTTCATAGGTTTGGTGTCCATAGGTTTGGTGTCCATAGGTTTGGGGGTGTCCATAGGTTTGGTGTCCATAGGTTTGGGGGTGTCCATAGGTTTGGGGGTGTCCATAGGTTTGGTGTCCATAGGTTTGGTGTCCATAGGTTTGGGGGTGTCCATAGGTTTGGTGTCCATAGGTTTGGTGTCCATAGGTTTGGTGTCCATAGGTTTGGGGGTGTCCATAGGTTTGGTGTCCATAGGTTTGGTGTCCATAGGTTTGGTGTCCATAGGTTTGGGGGTGTCCATAGGTTTGGTGTCCATAGGTTTGGTGTCCATAGGTTTGGGGGTGTCCATAGGTTTGGTGTCCATAGGTTTGGGGGTGTCCATAGGTTTGGGGGTGTCCATAGGTTTGGTATCCATAGGTTTGGTGTCCATAGGTTTGGTGTCCATAGGTTTGGGGGTGTCCATAGGTTTGGTGTCCATAGGTTTGGTGTCCATAGGTTTGGGGGTGTCCATAGGTTTGGTATCCATAGGTTTGTTGTCCATAGGTTTGGTGGTGTCCATAGGTTTGGTATCCATAGGTTTGGTGTCCATAGGTTTGGGGGTGTCCATAGGTTTGGTGTCCATAGGTTTGGTGTCCATAGGTTTGGTGTCCATAGGTTTGGTGTCCATAGGTTTGGGGGTGTCCATAGGTTTGGGGGTGTCGATAGGTTTGGTGTCCATAGGTTTGGTGTCCATAGGTTTGGGGGTGTCGATAGGTTTGGTGTCCATGGGTTTGGTGTCCATAGGTTTGGTGTCCATAGGTTTGGTGTCCATAGGTTTAGGGGTGTCCATAGGTTTGGGTGTGTCCATAGGTTTGGTGTCCATAGGTTTGGTGTCCATACGTTTGCTGTCCGTAGGTTTAGGGGTGTCCATAGGTTTGGGGGTGTCCATAGGTTTGGTGTCCATAGGTTTGGGGATGTCCATAGGTTTGGTGTCCATAGGTTTGGTGTCCATAGGTTTGGGGGTGTCCATAGGTTTGGTGTCCATAGGTTTGGTGTCCATTGGTTTGGGTGTGTCTATAGGTTTGGTGTCCATAGGTTTGGTGTCCATAGGTTTGGTGTCCATAGGTTTGGGGGTGTCCATAGGTTTGGTATCCATAGGTTTGGTGTCCATAGGTTTGGTGTCCATAGGTTTGGGGGTGTCCATAGGTTTGGTGTCCATAGGTTTGGTGTCCATAGGTTTGGTGTCCATAGGTCTGGGGGTGTCCATAGGTTTGGTGTCCATAGGTTTGGTGTCCATAGGTTTGGGGGTGTCCATAGGTTTGGTATCCATACGTTTGGTGTCCATAGGTTTGGTGTCCATAGGTTTGGTGGTGTCCATAGGTTTGGAATCTATAGGTTTGTTGTCCATAGGTTTGGGGGTGTCCATAGGTTTGGTATCCATAGGTTTGGTGTCCATAGGTTTGGGGGTATCCATAGGTTTGGTGTCCATAGGTTTGGGGGTGCCCATAGGTTTGGGGGTGTCCATAGGTTTGGTGTCCATAGGTTTGGTGTCCATAGGTTTGGTGTCCATAGGTTTGGGGGTGTCCATAGGTTTGGTGTCCATAGGTTTGGTGTCCATAGGTTTGGGGGTGTCCATAGGTTTGGTGTCCATAGGTTTGGGGGTGTCCATAGGTTTGGTGTCCAAGGGTTTGGTGTCCATAGGTTTGCTGTCCATAGGTTTAGGGGTGTCCATAGGTTTGGGGATGTCCATAGGTTTGGTGTCCATAGGTTTGGGGGTGTCCATAGGTTTGGTTTCCATAGGTTTGGGGGTGTCCATAGGTTTGGTGCCCATAGGTTTGGTGTCCATAAGTTTAGTTTCCATAGGTTTGGGGTTGTCCATAGGTTTGGTATCCATAGGTTTGGGGGTGTCCATAGGTTTGGTGTCCATACGTTTGGTGTCCATGCGTTTGCTGTCCATAGGTTTAGGGGTGTCCATAGGTTTAGGGGTGTCCATAGGTTTGGGGGTGTCCATAGGTTTGGTGTCCATAGGTTTGGTGTCCATAGGTTTGAGGGTGTCCATAGGTTTGGGGGTGTCCATAGATTTGGTGTCCATAGGTTTGGTGTCCATAGGTTTGGGGGTGTCCATAGATTTGGTCTCCATAGGTTTGGGGGTGTCCATAGGTTTGGTCTCCATAGGTTTGGTGTCCATAGGTTTGGTGTCCATAGGTTTGGGGGTGTCCATAGGTTTGGTGTCCATAGGTTTGGTGTCCATAGGTTTGGGGGTGTCTATAGGTTTTGTGTCCATAAGTTTGGGGGTGTCCATAGGTTTGGGGGTGTCCATAGGTTTGGTGTCCATAGGTTTGGTGTCCATAGGTTTGGTGTCCATAGGTTTGGGGGTGTCCATAGCTTTGGTATCCATAGGTTTGGTGTCCATAGGTTTGGGGGTGTCCATAGGTTTGGTGTCCATAGGTTTGGGGGTGTCCATAGGTTTGGTGTCCATAGGTTTGGTGTCCATAGGTTTGGTATCTATCGGTTTGGTGTCCATAGGTTTGGTGTCCATAGGTTTGGTGTCCAAAGGTTTGGTGTCCATAGGTTTGGGGGTGTCCATAGGTTTGGTGTCCATAGGTTTGGGCGTGTCCATAGGTTTGGTGTCCATACGTTTGGTGTCCATAGGTTTGGTGTCCATAGGTTTGGGGGTGTCCATAGGTTTGGTTTCCATAGGTTTGGTGTCCATAGGTTTGGTGTCCATAGGTTTGGTGTCCATAGGTTTGGGGGTGTCCATAGGTTTGGTGTCCATAGGTTTGCGGGTGTCCATAGGTTTGGGGGTGTCCATAGGTTTGGTGTCCATAGGTTTGGGGGTGTCCATAGGTTTGGTGTCCATAGGTTTGGGGGTGTCCATAGGTTTGGTGTCCATAGGTTTGAGGGTGTCCATAGGTTTGGGGGTGTCCATAGGTTTGGTGTCCATAGATTTGGTGTCCATAGGTTTGGGGGTGTCCATAGCTTTGGTGTCCATAGGTTTGGGGGTGTCCATAGGTTTGGTGTCCATAGGTTTGGTGTCCATAGGTTTGGTGTCCATAGGTTTGGGGGTGTCCATAGGTTTGGTGTCCATTGGTTTGGTGTCCATAGGTTTGGTGTCCATAGGTTTGGGGGTGTCCATAGGTTTGAGGGTGTCCATAGGTTTGGTGTCCATAGGTTTGGGGGTGTCCATAGGTTTGGTGTCCATTGGTTTGGTGTCCATAGGTTTGGGGGTGTCCATAAGTTTGGTGTCCATAGGTTTGGTGTCCATAGGTTTGGGGGTGTCCATAGGTTTGGTGTCCATAGGTTTGGTGTCCATAGGTTTGGGGGTGTCCATAGGTTTGGTGTCCATAGGTTTGGGGGTGTCCATAGGTTTGGTGTCCATAGGCTTGGGTGTGTCCATAGGTTTGGGGGTGTCCATAGGTTTGGTGTCCATAGGTTTGGGGGTGTCCATAGGTTTGGGGGTGTCCATAGGTTTGGGGGTGTCCATAGGTTTGGGGTCCATAGGTTCGGGGGTGTCCATAGGTTTGGGGGTGTCCATAGGTTTGGTGTCCATAGGTTTAGGGGTGTCCATAGGTTTGGGGGTGTCCATAGGTTTGGTGTCCATAGATTTGGTCTCCATAGGTTTGGGGGTGTCCATAGGTTTGGGGGTGTCCATAGGTTTGGTGTCCATAGGTTTGCGGGTGTCCATAGGTTTGGGGGTGTCCATAGGTTTGGTGTCCATAGGTTTAGGGGTGTCCATAGGTTTGGTGTCCTTAGGTTTGGGGGTGTCCATAGGTTTGGGGGTGTCCATAGGTTTGGTGTCCATAGGTTTGGTGTCCATAGGTTTGGGGGTGTCCATAGGTTTGGTGTCCATAGGTTTGGTGTCCATAGGTTTGGTGTCCATAGGTTTGGGGGTGTCCATAGGTTTGGTGTCCATAGGTTTGGGGGTGTCCATAGGTTTGGGGGTGTCCATAGGTTTGGTGTCCATAGGTTTGGTGTCCATAGGTTTGGGGGTGTCCATAGGTTTGGTGTCCATAGGTTTGGGGGTGTCCATAGGTTTGGTGTCCATAGGTTTGGGGGTGTCCATAGGTTTGGTGTCCATAGGTTTGGTGTCCATAGGTTTGGGGGTTTCCATAGGTTTGGTGTCCATAGGTTTGGTGTCCATAGGTTTGGGGGTGTCCATAGGTTTGGTGTCCATAGGTCTGGGGGTGTCCATATATTTGGGGGTGTCCATAGGTTTTGGGGTGTCCATAGGTTTGGGGGTGTCCATAGGTTTGGTGTCCATAGGTTTGGTGTCCATAGGTTTGGTGTCAATAGGTTTCGGGGTGTCCATAGGTTTGGTGTCCATAGATTTGGTGTCCATAGGTTTGGGGGTGTCCATAGGTTTGGGGGTGTCCATAGGTTTGGTATCCATAGGTTTGGGGGTGTCCATAGGTTTGGTATCCATAGGTTTGGGGGTGTCCATAAGTTTGGTGTCCATATATTTGGTGTCCATGGGTTTGGGGGTGTCCATAGGTTTGGTGTCCATAGATTTGGTGTCCATAGGTTTGGGGGTGTCCATAGGTTTGGGGGTGTCCATAGGTTTGGTGTCCATAGGTTTGGTGTCCATAGGTTTGGGGGTGTCCATAGGTTTGGGGGTGTCTATAGTTTTGGTGCCCATAGGTTTGGGGGTGTCCATAGGTTTGGGGGTATCCATAGGTTTGGTATCCATAGGTTTGGGGGTGTCCATAGGTTTGGTGTCCATAGGTTTGGTGTCCATAGGTTTGGGGGTGTCCATAGGTTTGGTGTCCATAGGTTTGGTGTCCATAGGTTTGGGGGTGTCCATAGGTTTGGGGGTGTCCATAGGTTTGGTGTCCATAGGTTTGGTGTCCATAGGTCTGGGGGTGTCCATAGGTTTTCTGTCCATAGGTTTGGGGGTGTCCATAGGTTTGGTGTCCATAGGTTTGGTGTCCATAGGTCTGGGGGTGTCCATAGGTTTGGTGTCCATAGGTTTGGTGTCCATAGGTTTGGGGGTGTCCATAGGTTTGGTGTCCATAGGTTTAGGGGTGTCCATAGGTTTGGTGTCCATAGGTTTGGGGGTGTCCATAGGTTTGGGGGTGTCCATAGGTTTGGTGTCCATAGGTTTGGTGTCCATAGGTTTGGGGGTGTCCATAGGTTTGGTGTCCATAGGTTTAGGGGTGTCCATAGGTTTGGTGTCCATAGGTTTGGGGGTGTCCATAGGTTTGGTGTCCATAGGTTTGGTGTCCATAGGTCTGGGGGTGTCCATAGGTTTGGTGTCCATAGGTTTGGGGGTGTCCATAGGTTTGGTGTCCATAGGTTTGGGGGTGTCCATAGGTTTGGGGGTTTCCATAGGTTTGGTGTCCATAGGTTTGGTGTCCATAGGTTTGGGGGTGTCCATAGGTTTGTTGTCCATAGGTTTGGGGGTGTCCATAGGTTTGGGGGTTTCCATAGGTTTGGTGTCCATAGGTTTGGTGTCCATAGGTTTGGTGTCAATAGGTTTGGGGGTGTCCATAGGTTTGGTGTCCATAGGTTTGGTGTCCATAGATTTGGTGTCCATAGGTTTGGGGGTGTCCATAGGTTTGGTGTCCATAGATTTGGTGTCCATAGGTTTGGGGGTGTCCGTAGGTTTGGGGGTGTCCAATGGTTTGGTGTCCATAGGTTTGGTGTCCATAGGTTTGGTGTCCATAGGTTTGGGGGTGTCCATAGGTTTGGGGGTGTCTATAGGTTTGGTGCCCATAGGTTTGGGGGTGTCCATAGGTTTGGGGGTGTCCATAGGTTTGGTGTCCATAGGTTTGGGGGTGTCCATAGGTTTGGTGTCCATAGGTTTGGTGTCCATAGGTTTGGGGGTGTCCATAGGTTTGGTGTCCATAGGTTTGGTGTCCATAGTTTTGGTGTCCATAGGTTTGGGGCTGTCCATAGGTTTGGTATCCATAGGTTTGGTGTCCATAGGTTTGGGCGTGTCCATAGGTTTGGGGGTGTCCATAGGTTTGGTGTCCATACGTTTGGTGTCCATAGGTTTGGTGTCCATAGGTTTGGGGGTGTCCATAGGTTTGGTGTCCATAGGTTTGGGGGTGTCCATAGGTTTGATATCCATAGGTTTGGTGTCCATAGGTTTGGTGTCCATAGGTTTGGGGGTGTCCATAGGTTTGGTGTCCATAGGTTTGGTGTCCATAGGTTTGGGGGTGTCCATAGGTTTGATATCCATAGGTTTGGTGTCCATAGGTTTAGTGTCCATAGGTTTGGGGGTGTCCATAGGTTTGGTGTCCATAGGTTTGGTGTCCATAGGTTTGGGGGTGTCCATAGGTTTGGTGTCCATAGGTTTGGTCTCCATACGTTTGGGGGTGTCCATAGGTTTGGTGTCCATAGGTTTGGTGTCCATAGTTTTGGTGTCCATAGGTTTGGGGCTGTCCATAGGTTTGGTATCCATAGGTTTGGTGTCCATAGGTTTGGGCGTGTCCATAGGTTTGGGGGTGTCCATAGGTTTGGTGTCCATACGTTTGGTGTCCATAGGTTTGGTGTCCATAGGTTTGGGGGTGTCCATAGGTTTGGTGTCCATAGGTTTGGTGTCCATAGGTTTGGTGTCCTTAGGTTTGGGAGTGTCCATAGGTTTGGGGGTGTCCATAGGTTTGGTGTCCATAGGTTTGGGGGTGTCCATAGGTTTGGGGGTGTCCATAGGTTTGGTGTCCATAGGTTTGGTGTCCATAGGTTTGGGGGTGTCCATAGGTTTGGTGTCCATAGGTTTGGTGCCCATAGGTTTGCTGTCCATTAGTTTAGTTTCCATAGGTTTGGGGGTGTCCATAGGTTTGGTATCCATAGGTTTGGGGGTGTCCATAGGTTTGGTGTCCATACGTTTGGTGTCCATGCGTTTGCTGTCCATAGGTTTAGGGGTGTCCATAGGTTTGGGGGTGTCCATAGGTTTGGGGGTGTCCATAGGTTTGGTGTCCATAGGTTTGGGGGTGTCCATAGTTTTGGGGGTGTCCATAGGTTTGGTGTTCATAGGTTTGGGGGTGTCCATAGGTTTGGGGGTGTCCATAGGTTTGGGGGTGTCCATAGGTTTGGTGTCCATGGGTTTGGTGTCCATAGGTTTGGTGTCCATAGGTTTAGGGGTGTCCATAGGTTTGGGTGTGTCCATAGGTTTGGTGTCCATAGGTTTGGTGTCCATACGTTTGCTGTCCATAGGTTTAGGGGTGTCCATAGGTTTGGGGGTGTCCATAGGTTTGGTATCCATAGGTTTGGGGGTGTCCATAGGTTTGGTGCCTATAGGTTTGGTGTCCATAAGTTTAGTTTCCATCGGTTTGGGGGTGTCCATAGGTTTGGTATCCATAGGTTTGGGGGTGTCCATAGGTTTGGTGACCATAGGTTTGAGGGCGTCCATAGCTTTGGTGTTCATAGGTTTGGTGTCCATAGGTTTGGTGTCCATAGGTTTGGGGGTGTCCATAGGTTTGGTGTCCATAGGTTTGGGGGTGTCCATAGGTTTGGGGGTGTCCATAGGTTTGGTGTCCATAGGTTTGGTGTCCATAGGTTTGGTGTCCATAGGTTTGGGGGTGTCCATAGGTTTGGTGTCCATAGGTTTGGTGTCCATAGGTTTGGTGTCCATAGGTTTGGGGGTGTCCATAGGTTTGGTGTCCATAGGTTTGGTGTCCATAGGTTTGGGGGTGTCCATAGGTTTGGTGTCCATAGGTTTGGGGGTGTCCATAGGTTTGGGGGTGTCCATAGGTTTGGTATCCATAGGTTTGGTGTCCATAGGTTTGGTGTCCATAGGTTTGGGGGTGTCCATAGGTTTGGTGTCCATAGGTTTGGTGTCCATAGGTTTGGGGGTGTCCATAGGTTTGGTATCCATAGGTTTGTTGTCCATAGGTTTGGTGGTGTCCATAGGTTTGGTATCCATAGGTTTGGTGTCCATAGGTTTGGGGGTGTCCATAGGTTTGGTGTCCATAGGTTTGGTGTCCATAGGTTTGGTGTCCATAGGTTTGGTGTCCATAGGTTTGGGGGTGTCCATAGGTTTGGGGGTGTCGATAGGTTTGGTGTCCATAGGTTTGGTGTCCATAGGTTTGGGGGTGTCGATAGGTTTGGTGTCCATGGGTTTGGTGTCCATAGGTTTGGTGTCCATAGGTTTGGTGTCCATAGGTTTAGGGGTGTCCATAGGTTTGGGTGTGTCCATAGGTTTGGTGTCCATAGGTTTGGTGTCCATACGTTTGCTGTCCGTAGGTTTAGGGGTGTCCATAGGTTTGGGGGTGTCCATAGGTTTGGTGTCCATAGGTTTGGGGATGTCCATAGGTTTGGTGTCCATAGGTTTGGTGTCCATAGGTTTGGGGGTGTCCATAGGTTTGGTGTCCATAGGTTTGGTGTCCATTGGTTTGGGTGTGTCTATAGGTTTGGTGTCCATAGGTTTGGTGTCCATAGGTTTGGTGTCCATAGGTTTGGGGGTGTCCATAGGTTTGGTATCCATAGGTTTGGTGTCCATAGGTTTGGTGTCCATAGGTTTGGGGGTGTCCATAGGTTTGGTGTCCATAGGTTTGGTGTCCATAGGTTTGGTGTCCATAGGTCTGGGGGTGTCCATAGGTTTGGTGTCCATAGGTTTGGTGTCCATAGGTTTGGGGGTGTCCATAGGTTTGGTATCCATACGTTTGGTGTCCATAGGTTTGGTGTCCATAGGTTTGGGGGTGTCCATAGGTTTGGAATCTATAGGTTTGTTGTCCATAGGTTTGGGGGTGTCCATAGGTTTGGTATCCATAGGTTTGGTGTCCATAGGTTTGGGGGTATCCATAGGTTTGGTGTCCATAGGTTTGGGGGTGCCCATAGGTTTGGGGGTGTCCATAGGTTTGGTGTCCATAGGTTTGGTGTCCATAGGTTTGGTGTCCATAGGTTTGGGGGTGTCCATAGGTTTGGTGTCCATAGGTTTGGTGTCCATAGGTTTGGGGGTGTCCATAGGTTTGGTGTCCATAGGTTTGGGGGTGTCCATAGGTTTGGTGTCCAAGGGTTTGGTGTCCATAGGTTTGCTGTCCATAGGTTTAGGGGTGTCCATAGGTTTGGGGATGTCCATAGGTTTGGTGTCCATAGGTTTGGGGGTGTCCATAGGTTTGGTTTCCATAGGTTTGGGGGTGTCCATAGGTTTGGTGCCCATAGGTTTGGTGTCCATAAGTTTAGTTTCCATAGGTTTGGGGTTGTCCATAGGTTTGGTATCCATAGGTTTGGGGGTGTCCATAGGTTTGGTGTCCATACGTTTGGTGTCCATGCGTTTGCTGTCCATAGGTTTAGGGGTGTCCATAGGTTTAGGGGTGTCCATAGGTTTGGGGGTGTCCATAGGTTTGGTGTCCATAGGTTTGGTGTCCATAGGTTTGAGGGTGTCCATAGGTTTGGGGGTGTCCATAGATTTGGTGTCCATAGGTTTGGTGTCCATAGGTTTGGGGGTGTCCATAGATTTGGTCTCCATAGGTTTGGGGGTGTCCATAGGTTTGGTCTCCATAGGTTTGGTGTCCATAGGTTTGGTGTCCATAGGTTTGGGGGTGTCCATAGGTTTGGTGTCCATAGGTTTGGTGTCCATAGGTTTGGGGGTGTCTATAGGTTTTGTGTCCATAAGTTTGGGGGTGTCCATAGGTTTGGGGGTGTCCATAGGTTTGGTGTCCATAGGTTTGGTGTCCATAGGTTTGGTGTCCATAGGTTTGGGGGTGTCCATAGCTTTGGTATCCATAGGTTTGGTGTCCATAGGTTTGGGGGTGTCCATAGGTTTGGTGTCCATAGGTTTGGGGGTGTCCATAGGTTTGGTGTCCATAGGTTTGGTGTCCATAGGTTTGGTATCTATCGGTTTGGTGTCCATAGGTTTGGTGTCCATAGGTTTGGTGTCCAAAGGTTTGGTGTCCATAGGTTTGGGGGTGTCCATAGGTTTGGTGTCCATAGGTTTGGGCGTGTCCATAGGTTTGGTGTCCATACGTTTGGTGTCCATAGGTTTGGTGTCCATAGGTTTGGGGGTGTCCATAGGTTTGGTTTCCATAGGTTTGGTGTCCATAGGTTTGGTGTCCATAGGTTTGGTGTCCATAGGTTTGGGGGTGTCCATAGGTTTGGTGTCCATAGGTTTGCGGGTGTCCATAGGTTTGGGGGTGTCCATAGGTTTGGTGTCCATAGGTTTGGGGGTGTCCATAGGTTTGGTGTCCATAGGTTTGGGGGTGTCCATAGGTTTGGTGTCCATAGGTTTGAGGGTGTCCATAGGTTTGGGGGTGTCCATAGGTTTGGTGTCCATAGATTTGGTGTCCATAGGTTTGGGGGTGTCCATAGCTTTGGTGTCCATAGGTTTGGGGGTGTCCATAGGTTTGGTGTCCATAGGTTTGGTGTCCATAGGTTTGGTGTCCATAGGTTTGGGGGTGTCCATAGGTTTGGTGTCCATTGGTTTGGTGTCCATAGGTTTGGTGTCCATAGGTTTGGGGGTGTCCATAGGTTTGAGGGTGTCCATAGGTTTGGTGTCCATAGGTTTGGGGGTGTCCATAGGTTTGGTGTCCATTGGTTTGGTGTCCATAGGTTTGGGGGTGTCCATAAGTTTGGTGTCCATAGGTTTGGTGTCCATAGGTTTGGGGGTGTCCATAGGTTTGGTGTCCATAGGTTTGGTGTCCATAGGTTTGGGGGTGTCCATAGGTTTGGTGTCCATAGGTTTGGGGGTGTCCATAGGTTTGGTGTCCATAGGCTTGGGTGTGTCCATAGGTTTGGGGGTGTCCATAGGTTTGGTGTCCATAGGTTTGGGGGTGTCCATAGGTTTGGGGGTGTCCATAGGTTTGGGGGTGTCCATAGGTTTGGGGTCCATAGGTTCGGGGGTGTCCATAGGTTTGGGGGTGTCCATAGGTTTGGTGTCCATAGGTTTAGGGGTGTCCATAGGTTTGGGGGTGTCCATAGGTTTGGTGTCCATAGATTTGGTCTCCATAGGTTTGGGGGTGTCCATAGGTTTGGGGGTGTCCATAGGTTTGGTGTCCATAGGTTTGCGGGTGTCCATAGGTTTGGGGGTGTCCATAGGTTTGGTGTCCATAGGTTTAGGGGTGTCCATAGGTTTGGTGTCCTTAGGTTTGGGGGTGTCCATAGGTTTGGGGGTGTCCATAGGTTTGGTGTCCATAGGTTTGGTGTCCATAGGTTTGGGGGTGTCCATAGGTTTGGTGTCCATAGGTTTGGTGTCCATAGGTTTGGGGGTGTCCATAGGTTTGGTGTCCATAGGTTTGGGGGTGTCCATAGGTTTGGGGGTGTCCATAGGTTTGGTGTCCATAGGTTTGGTGTCCATAGGTTTGGGGGTGTCCATAGGTTTGGTGTCCATAGGTTTGGGGGTGTCCATAGGTTTGGTGTCCATAGGTTTGGGGGTGTCCATAGGTTTGGTGTCCATAGGTTTGGTGTCCATAGGTTTGGGGGTTTCCATAGGTTTGGTGTCCATAGGTTTGGTGTCCATAGGTTTGGGGGTGTCCATAGGTTTGGTGTCCATAGGTTTGGGGGTGTCCATATATTTGGGGGTGTCCATAGGTTTTGGGGTGTCCATAGGTTTGGGGGTGTCCATAGGTTTGGTGTCCATAGGTTTGGTGTCCATAGGTTTGGTGTCAATAGGTTTCGGGGTGTCCATAGGTTTGGTGTCCATAGATTTGGTGTCCATAGGTTTGGGGGTGTCCATAGGTTTGGGGGTGTCCATAGGTTTGGTATCCATAGGTTTGGGGGTGTCCATAGGTTTGGTATCCATAGGTTTGGGG
This sequence comes from Poecile atricapillus, assembly GCF_030490865.1. NCBI lineage: Eukaryota > Metazoa > Chordata > Aves > Passeriformes > Paridae > Poecile > Poecile atricapillus. The sequence goes on along the minus strand of NC_081289.1, from coordinate 144,026,685 downwards.
GTGTCCATAAGTTTGGTGTCCATATATTTGGTGTCCATGGGTTTGGGGGTGTCCATAGGTTTGGTGTCCATAGATTTGGTGTCCATAGGTTTGGGGGTGTCCATAGGTTTGGGGGTGTCCATAGGTTTGGTGTCCATAGGTTTGGTGTCCATAGGTTTGGGGGTGTCCATAGGTTTGGGGGTGTCTATAGTTTTGGTGCCCATAGGTTTGGGGGTGTCCATAGGTTTGGGGGTATCCATAGGTTTGGTATCCATAGGTTTGGGGGTGTCCATAGGTTTGGTGTCCATAGGTTTGGTGTCCATAGGTTTGGGGGTGTCCATAGGTTTGGTGTCCATAGGTTTGGTGTCCATAGGTTTGGGGGTGTCCATAGGTTTGGGGGTGTCCATAGGTTTGGTGTCCATAGGTTTGGTGTCCATAGGTCTGGGGGTGTCCATAGGTTTTCTGTCCATAGGTTTGGGGGTGTCCATAGGTTTGGTGTCCATAGGTTTGGTGTCCATAGGTCTGGGGGTGTCCATAGGTTTGGTGTCCATAGGTTTGGTGTCCATAGGTTTGGGGGTGTCCATAGGTTTGGTGTCCATAGGTTTAGGGGTGTCCATAGGTTTGGTGTCCATAGGTTTGGGGGTGTCCATAGGTTTGGGGGTGTCCATAGGTTTGGTGTCCATAGGTTTGGTGTCCATAGGTTTGGGGGTGTCCATAGGTTTGGTGTCCATAGGTTTAGGGGTGTCCATAGGTTTGGTGTCCATAGGTTTGGGGGTGTCCATAGGTTTGGTGTCCATAGGTTTGGTGTCCATAGGTCTGGGGGTGTCCATAGGTTTGGTGTCCATAGGTTTGGGGGTGTCCATAGGTTTGGTGTCCATAGGTTTGGGGGTGTCCATAGGTTTGGGGGTTTCCATAGGTTTGGTGTCCATAGGTTTGGTGTCCATAGGTTTGGGGGTGTCCATAGGTTTGTTGTCCATAGGTTTGGGGGTGTCCATAGGTTTGGGGGTTTCCATAGGTTTGGTGTCCATAGGTTTGGTGTCCATAGGTTTGGTGTCAATAGGTTTGGGGGTGTCCATAGGTTTGGTGTCCATAGGTTTGGTGTCCATAGATTTGGTGTCCATAGGTTTGGGGGTGTCCATAGGTTTGGTGTCCATAGATTTGGTGTCCATAGGTTTGGGGGTGTCCGTAGGTTTGGGGGTGTCCAATGGTTTGGTGTCCATAGGTTTGGTGTCCATAGGTTTGGTGTCCATAGGTTTGGGGGTGTCCATAGGTTTGGGGGTGTCTATAGGTTTGGTGCCCATAGGTTTGGGGGTGTCCATAGGTTTGGGGGTGTCCATAGGTTTGGTGTCCATAGGTTTGGGGGTGTCCATAGGTTTGGTGTCCATAGGTTTGGTGTCCATAGGTTTGGGGGTGTCCATAGGTTTGGTGTCCATAGGTTTGGTGTCCATACGTTTGGGGGTGTCCATAGGTTTGGTATCCATAGGTTTGGTGTCCATAGGTTTGGTGTCCATAGGTTTGGGGGTGTCCATAGGTTTGGTGTCCATAGGTTTGGTGTCCATAGGTTTGGTGTCCATAGGTTTGGGGGTGTCCATAGGTTTGGTGTCCATAGGTTTGGTGTCCATAGGTTTGGGGGTGTCCATAAGTTTGGTGTCCATAGGTTTGGTGTCCATAGGTTTGGGGGTGTCCATAGGTTTGGGGGTGTCCATAGGTTTGGGGGTGTCCATAGGTTTGGGGTCCATAGGTTCGGGGGTGTCCATAGGTTTGGGGGTGTCCATAGGTTTGGTGTCCATAGGTTTAGGGGTGTCCATAGGTTTGGGGGTGTCCATAGGTTTGGTGTCCATAGATTTGGTCTCCATAGGTTTGGGGGTGTCCATAGGTTTGGGGGTGTCCATAGGTTTGGTGTCCATAGGTTTGCGGGTGTCCATAGGTTTGGGGGTGTCCATAGGTTTGGTGTCCATAGGTTTAGGGGTGTCCATAGGTTTGGTGTCCTTAGGTTTGGGGGTGTCCATAGGTTTGGGGGTGTCCATAGGTTTGGTGTCCATAGGTTTGGGGGTGTCCATAGGTTTGGTGTCCATAGGTTTGGTGTCCATAGGTTTGGTGTCCATAGGTTTGGGGGTGTCCATAGGTTTGGTGTCCATAGGTTTGGGGGTGTCCATAGGTTTGGGGGTGTCCATAGGTTTGGTGTCCATAGGTTTGGTGTCCATAGGTTTGGGGGTGTCCATAGGTTTGGTGTCCATAGGTTTGGGGGTGTCCATAGGTTTGGTGTCCATAGGTTTGGTGTCCATAGGTTTGGTGTCCATAGGTTTGGGGGTTTCCATAGGTTTGGTGTCCATAGGTTTGGTGTCCATAGGTTTGGGGGTGTCCATAGGTTTGGTGTCCATAGGTTTGGGGGTGTCCATATATTTGGGGGTGTCCATAGGTTTTGGGGTGTCCATAGGTTTGGGGGTGTCCATAGGTTTGGTGTCCATAGGTTTGGTGTCCATAGGTTTGGGGGTGTCCATAGGTTTGGGGGTGTCCATAGGTTTGGTGTCCATAGGTTTGGTGTCCATAGGTCTGGGGGTGTCCATAGGTTTTCTGTCCATAGGTTTGGGGGTGTCCATAGGTTTGGTGTCCATAGGTTTGGTGTCCATAGGTTTGGGGGTGTCCATAGGTTTGGTGTCCATAGGTTTAGGGGTGTCCATAGGTTTGGTGTCCATAGGTTTGGGGGTGTCCATAGGTTTGGGGGTGTCCATAGGTTTGGTGTCCATAGGTTTGGGGGTGTCCATAGGTTTGGTGTCCATAGGTTTAGGGGTGTCCATAGGTTTGGTGTCCATAGGTTTGGGGGTGTCCATAGGTTTGGTGTCCATAGGTTTGGTGTCCATAGGTCTGGGGGTGTCCATAGGTTTGGTGTCCATAGGTTTGGGGGTGTCCATAGGTTTGGTGTCCATAGGTTTGGGGGTGTCCATAGGTTTGGGGGTTTCCATAGGTTTGGTGTCCATAGGTTTGGTGTCCATAGGTTTGGGGGTGTCCATAGGTTTGTTGTCCATAGGTTTGGGGGTGTCCATAGGTTTGGGGGTTTCCATAGGTTTGGTGTCCATAGGTTTGGTGTCCATAGGTTTGGTGTCAATAGGTTTGGGGGTGTCCATAGGTTTGGTGTCCATAGATTTGGTGTCCATAGGTTTGGGGGTGTCCGTAGGTTTGGGGGTGTCCAATGGTTTGGTGTCCATAGGTTTGGTGTCCATAGGTTTGGTGTCCATAGGTTTGGGGGTGTCCATAGGTTTGGGGGTGTCTATAGGTTTGGTGCCCATAGGTTTGGGGGTGTCCATAGGTTTGGGGGTGTCCATAGGTTTGGTGTCCATAGGTTTGGGGGTGTCCATAGGTTTGGTGTCCATAGGTTTGGTGTCCATTGGTTTGGGGGTGTCCATAGGTTTGGTGTCCATAGGTTTGGTGTCCATAGGTTTGGTGTCCATACGTTTGGGGGTGTCCATAGGTTTGGTATCCATAGGTTTGGTGTCCATAGGTTTGGTGTCCATAGGTTTGGGGGTGTCCATAGGTTTGGTGTCCATAGGTTTGGTGTCCATAGGTTTGGTGTCCATAGGTTTGGGGGTGTCCATAGGTTTGGTGTCCATAGGTTTGGTGTCCATAGGTTTGGGGGTGTCCATAAGTTTGGTGTCCATAGGTTTGGTGTCCATAGGTTTGGGGGTGTCCATAGGTTTGGGGGTGTCCATAGGTTTGGGGGTGTCCATAGGTTTGGGGTCCATAGGTTCGGGGGTGTCCATAGGTTTGGGGGTGTCCATAGGTTTGGTGTCCATTGGTTTGGGGGTGTCCATAGGTTTGGTGTCCATAGGTTTGGTGTCCATAGGTTTGGTGTCCATACGTTTGGGGGTGTCCATAGGTTTGGTATCCATAGGTTTGGTGTCCATAGGTTTGGTGTCCATAGGTTTGGGGGTGTCCATAGGTTTGGTGTCCATAGGTTTGGTGTCCATAGGTTTGGTGTCCATAGGTTTGGGGGTGTCCATAGGTTTGGTGTCCATAGGTTTGGTGTCCATAGGTTTGGGGGTGTCCATAAGTTTGGTGTCCATAGGTTTGGTGTCCATAGGTTTGGGGGTGTCCATAGGTTTGGGGGTGTCCATAGGTTTGGGGGTGTCCATAGGTTTGGGGTCCATAGGTTCGGGGGTGTCCATAGGTTTGGGGGTGTCCATAGGTTTGGTGTCCATAGGTTTAGGGGTGTCCATAGGTTTGGGGGTGTCCATAGGTTTGGTGTCCATAGATTTGGTCTCCATAGGTTTGGGGGTGTCCATAGGTTTGGAGGTGTCCATAGGTTTGGTGTCCATAGGTTTGCGGGTGTCCATAGGTTTGGGGGTGTCCATAGGTTTGGTGTCCATAGGTTTAGGGGTGTCCATAGGTTTGGTGTCCTTAGGTTTGGGGGTGTCCATAGGTTTGGTGTCCATAGGTTTGGTGTCCATAGGTTTGGGGGTGTCCATAGGTTTGGGGGTGTCCATAGGTTTGGTGTCCATAGGTTTGGTGTCCATAGGTTTGGGGGTGTCCATAGGTTTGGTGTCCATAGGTTTGGTGTCCATAGGTTTGGTGTCCATAGGTTTGGGGGTGTCCATAGGTTTGGTGTCCATAGGTTTGGGGTGTCCATAGGTTTGGGGGTGTCCATAGGTTTGGTGTCCATAGGTTTGGTGTCCATTGGTTTGGGGGTGTCCATAGGTTTGGTGTCCATAGGTTTGGGGGTGTCCATAGGTTTGGTGTCCATAGGTTTGGTGTCCATAGGTTTGGTGTCCATAGGTTTGGGGGTTTCCATAGGTTTGGTGTCCATAGGTTTGGTGTCCATAGGTTTGGGGGTGTCCATAGGTTTGGTGTCCATAGGTTTGGGGGTGTCCATATATTTGGGGGTGTCCATAGGTTTTGGGGTGTCCATAGGTTTGGGGGTGTCCATAGGTTTGGTGTCCATAGGTTTGGTGTCCATAGGTTTGGTGTCAATAGGTTTCGGGGTGTCCATAGGTTTGGTGTCCATAGATTTGGTGTCCATAGGTTTGGGGGTGTCCATAGGTTTGGGGGTGTCCATAGGTTTGGTATCCATAGGTTTGGGGGTGTCCATAGGTTTGGTATCCATAGGTTTGGGGGTGTCCATAAGTTTGGTGTCCATATATTTGGTGTCCATGGGTTTGGGGGTGTCCATAGGTTTGGTGTCCATAGATTTGGTGTCCATAGGTTTGGGGGTGTCCATAGGTTTGGGGGTGTCCATAGGTTTGGTGTCCATAGGTTTGGTGTCCATAGGTTTGGGGGTGTCCATAGGTTTGGGGGTGTCTATAGTTTTGGTGCCCATAGGTTTGGGGGTGTCCATAGGTTTGGGGGTATCCATAGGTTTGGTATCCATAGGTTTGGGGGTGTCCATAGGTTTGGTGTCCATAGGTTTGGTGTCCATAGGTTTGGGGGTGTCCATAGGTTTGGTGTCCATTGGTTTGGTGTCCATAGGTTTGGGGGTGTCCATAGGTTTGGGGGTGTCCATAGGTTTGGTGTCCATAGGTTTGGTGTCCATAGGTCTGGGGGTGTCCATAGGTTTTCTGTCCATAGGTTTGGGGGTGTCCATAGGTTTGGTGTCCATAGGTTTGGTGTCCATAGGTTTGGGGGTGTCCATAGGTTTGGTGTCCATAGGTTTGGTGTCCATAGGTTTGGGGGTGTCCATAGGTTTGGTGTCCATAGGTTTAGGGGTGTCCATAGGTTTGGTGTCCATAGGTTTGGGGGTGTCCATAGGTTTGGTGTCCATAGGTTTGGTGTCCATAGGTCTGGGGGTGTCCATAGGTTTGGTGTCCATAGGTTTGGGGGTGTCCATAGGTTTGGTGTCCATAGGTTTGGGGGTGTCCATAGGTTTGGGGGTTTCCATAGGTTTGGTGTCCATAGGTTTGGTGTCCATAGGTTTGGGGGTGTCCATAGGTTTGTTGTCCATAGGTTTGGGGGTGTCCATAGGTTTGGGGGTTTCCATAGGTTTGGTTTCCATAGGTTTGGTGTCCATAGGTTTGGTGTCCATAGGTTTGGTGTCCATAGGTTTGGTGTCCATAGATTTGGTGTCCATAGGTTTGGGGGTGTCCGTAGGTTTGGTGTCCATACGTTTGGTGTCCATAGGTTTGGTGTCCATAGGTTTGGGGGTGTCCATAGGTTTGGTATCTATAGGTTTGGGGGTGTCCATAGGTTTGGTGTCCATACGTTTGGTGTCCATGCGTTTGCTGTCCATAGGTTTAGGGGTGTCCATAGGTTTAGGGGTGTCCATAGGTTTGGGCGTGTCCATAGGTTTGGTGTCCATAGGTTTGGTGTCCATAGGTTTGGTGTCCATAGGTTTGGGGGTGTCCATAGGTTTGGTGTCCATAGGTTTGGTGTCCATAGGTTTGGGGGTGTCCATAGGTTTGGTCTCCATAGGTTTGGGGGTGTCCATAGGTTTGGTTTCCATAGGTTTGGTGTCCATAGGTTTGGTGTCCATAGGTTTGGGGGTGTCCATAGGTTTGGTATCCATAGGTTTGGTGTCCATAGGTTTCGTGTCCATAGGTTTGGGGGTGTCCATAGGTTTGGTATCCATAGGTTTGGTGTCCATAGGTTTGGTGTCCATAGGTTTGCGGGTGTCCATAGGTTTGGTCTCCATAGGTTTGGTGTCCATAGGTTTGGGGGTGTCCATAGGTTTGGTGTCCATAGGTTTGGTGTCCATAGGTTTGCGGGTGTCCATAGGTTTGGTGTCCATAGGTTTGGTGTCCATAGGTTTGGGGATGTCCATAGGCTGTGTGTGTGTACATTCTATAGCTGTGTGTGTGTACATCCTATAGCTGTGTGTGTGTACATCCTATAGCTATGTGTCCATAGGTTTGGGGGTGTCCATAGGTTTGGTGTCCATAGGCTTGGGGGTGTCCATAGGTTTGGTGTCCATAGGTTTGGGGGTGTCCATAGGTTTGGGGGTGTCCATAGGATTGGTGTCCATAGGTTTGGTGTCCATAGGTTTGGGGGTGTCCATAGGTTTTGTGTCCATAGGTTTGAGGGTGTCCATAGGTTTGGGGGTGTCCATAGGTTTGGTGTCCATAGATTTGGTGTCCATAGGTTTGGTGTCCATAGGTTTGGGGGTGTCCATAGGTTTGGTGTCCATAGGTTTGGTGTCCATAGGTTTGGTGTCCATAGGTTTGGGGGTGTCCATAGGTTTGGTGTCCATAGGTTTGGTGTCCATAGGTTTGGTGTCCATAGGTTTGGGGGTGTCCATAGGTTTGGTGTCCATAGGTTTGGGGGTGTCCATAGGTTTGGTGTCCATTGGTTTGGTGTCCATAGGTTTGGTGTCCATAGGTTTAGGGGTGTCCATAGGTTTGGGGGTGTCCATAGGTTTGGTGTCCATAGGTTTGGGGGTGTCCATAGGTTTGGTGTCCATAGGTTTGGTGTCCATAGGTTTGGGGGTGTCCATAAGTTTGGTGTCCCTAGGTTTGGTGTCCATAGGTTTGGGGGTGTCCATAGGTTTGGTGTCCATAGGTTTGGGGGTGTCCATAGGTTTGGTGTCCATAGGCTTGGGTGTGTCCATAGGTTTGGGGGTGTCCATAGGTTTGGTGTCCATAGGTTTGGTGTCCATAGGTTTGGGGGTGTCCATAGGTTTGGTGTCCATAGGTTTGGGGGTGTCCATAGGTTTGGGGGTGTCCATAGGTTTGGGGGTGTCCATAGGTTTGGTGTCCATAGGTTTAGGGGTGTCCATAGGTTTGGGGGTGTCCATAGGTTTGGTGTCCATAGATTTGGTCTCCATAGGTTTGGGGGTGTCCATAGGTTTGGGGGTGTCCATAGGTTTGGTGTCCATAGGTTTGGTGTCCATAGGTTTGGGGGTGTCCATAGGTTTGGTGTCCATAGGTTTGGGGGTGTCCATATATTTGGGGGTGTCCATAGGTTTTGGGGTGTCCATAGGTTTGGGGGTGTCCATAGGTTTGGTGTCCATAGGTTTGGTGTCCATAGGTTTGGTGTCAATAGGTTTCGGGGTGTCCATAGGTTTGGTGTCCATAGATTTGGTGTCCATAGGTTTGGGGGTGTCCATAGGTTTGGGGGTGTCCATAGGTTTGGTATCCATAGGTTTGGGGGTGTCCATAGGTTTGGTATCCATAGGTTTGGGGGTGTCCATAAGTTTGGTGTCCATATATTTGGTGTCCATGGGTTTGGGGGTGTCCATAGGTTTGGTGTCCATAGGTTTGGTGTCCATAGGTTTGGGGGTGTCCATAGGTTTGGGGGTGTCCATAGGTTTGGTGTCCATAGGTTTGGTGCCCATAGGTTTGGGGGTGTCCATAGGTTTGGGGGTATCCATAGGTTTGGTATCCATAGGTTTGGGGGTGTCCATAGGTTTGGTGTCCATAGGTTTGGTGTCCATAGGTTTGGGGGTGTCCATAGGTTTGGTGTCCATTGGTTTGGTGTCCATAGGTTTGGGGGTGTCCATAGGTTTGGGGGTGTCCATAGGTTTGGTGTCCATAGGTTTGGTGTCCATAGGTCTGGGGGTGTCCATAGGTTTTCTGTCCATAGGTTTGGGGGTGTCCATAGGTTTGGTGTCCATAGGTTTGGTGTCCATAGGTTTGGGGGTGTCCATAGGTTTGGTGTCCATAGGTTTGGTGTCCATAGGTTTGGGGGTGTCCATAGGTTTGGTGTCCATAGGTTTAGGGGTGTCCATAGGTTTGGTGTCCATAGGTTTGGGGGTGTCCATAGGTTTGGGGGTGTCCATAGGTTTGGTGTCCATAGGTTTGGTGTCCATAGGTTTGGGGGTGTCCATAGGTTTGGTGTCCATAGGTTTAGGGGTGTCCATAGGTTTGGTGTCCATAGGTTTGGGGGTGTCCATAGGTTTGGTGTCCATAGGTTTGGTGTCCATAGGTCTGGGGGTGTCCATAGGTTTGGTGTCCATAGGTTTGGGGGTGTCCATAGGTTTGGTGTCCATAGGTTTGGGGGTGTCCATAGGTTTGGGGGTTTCCATAGGTTTGGTGTCCATAGGTTTGGTGTCCATAGGTTTGGGGGTGTCCATAGGTTTGTTGTCCATAGGTTTGGGGGTGTCCATAGGTTTGGGGGTTTCCATAGGTTTGGTTTCCATAGGTTTGGTGTCCATAGGTTTGGTGTCCATAGGTTTGGTGTCCATAGGTTTGGTGTCCATAGATTTGGTGTCCATAGGTTTGGGGGTGTCCATAGGTTTGGTGTCCATAGATTTGGTGTCCATAGGTTTGGGGGTGTCCGTAGGTTTGGGGGTGTCCAATGGTTTGGTGTCCATAGGTTTGGTGTCCATAGGTTTGGTGTCCATAGGTTTGGGGGTGTCCATAGGTTTGGGGGTGTCTATAGGTTTGGTGCCCATAGGTTTGGGGGTGTCCATAGGTTTGGGGGTGTCCATAGGTTTGGTGTCCATAGGTTTGGGGGTGTCCATAGGTTTGGTGTCCATAGGTTTGGTGTCCATAGGTTTGGTGTCCATTGGTTTGGGGGTGTCCATAGGTTTGGTGTCCATAGGTTTGGTGTCCATAGGTTTGGTGTCCATACGTTTGGGGGTGTCCATAGGTTTGGTATCCATAGGTTTGGTGTCCATAGGTTTGGTGTCCATAGGTTTGGGGGTGTCCATAGGTTTGGTGTCCATAGGTTTGGTGTCCATTTGTTTGGGGGTGTCCATAGGTTTGGTGTCCATAGGTTTGGTGTCCATAGGTTTGGGGGTGTCCATAGGTTTGGTGTCCATACGTTTGGTGTCCATAGGTTTGGTGTCCATAGGTTTGGGGGTGTCCATAGGTTTGGTATCTATAGGTTTGGGGGTGTCCATAGGTTTGGTGTCCATACGTTTGGTGTCCATGCGTTTGCTGTCCATAGGTTTAGGGGTGTCCATAGGTTTAGGGGTGTCCATAGGTTTGGGCGTGTCCATAGGTTTGGTGTCCATAGGTTTGGTGTCCATAGGTTTGGTGTCCATAGGTTTGGGGGTGTCCATAGGTTTGGTGTCCATAGGTTTGGTGTCCATAGGTTTGGTGTCCATAGGTTTGGGGGTGTCCATAGGTTTGGTCTCCATAGGTTTGGGGGTGTCCATAGGTTTGGTTTCCATAGGTTTGGTGTCCATAGGTTTGGTGTCCATAGGTTTGGGGGTGTCCATAGGTTTGGTATCCATAGGTTTGGTGTCCATAGGTTTCGTGTCCATAGGTTTGGGGGTGTCCATAGGTTTGGTATCCATAGGTTTGGTGTCCATAGGTTTGGTGTCCATAGGTTTGCGGGTGTCCATAGGTTTGGTCTCCATAGGTTTGGTGTCCATAGGTTTGGGGGTGTCCATAGGTTTGGTGTCCATAGGTTTGGTGTCCATAGGTTTGCGGGTGTCCATAGGTTTGGTGTCCATAGGTTTGGTGTCCATAGGTTTGGGGATGTCCATAGGCTGTGTGTGTGTACATCCTATAGCTGTGTGTGTGTACATCCTATAGCTGTGTGTGTGTACATCCTATAGCTGTGTGTGTGCATCCTATAGCTCTGTGTGTGTGTACATCCTATAGCTCTGTGTGTGTACATCCTATAGCTGTGTGTGTGTGTACATCCTATAGCTGTGTGTGTGTACATCCTATAGCTATGTGTCCATAGGTTTGGGGGTGTCCATAGGTTTGGGGGTGTCCATAGGTTTGGTGTCCATAGGCTTGGGGGTGTCCATAGGTTTGGTGTCCATAGGCTTGGGGGTGTCCATAGGTTTGGTGTCCATAGGTTTGGTGTCCATAGGTTTGGGGGTGTCCATAGGTTTGGGGGTGTCCATAGGATTGGTGTCCATAGGTTTGGTGTCCATTGGTTTGGGGGTGTCCATAGGTTTTGTGTCCATAGGTTTGATTGTGTCCATAGGTTTGGGGGTGTCCATAGGTTTGGTGTCCATAGATTTGGTGTCCATAGGTTTGGTGTCCATAGGTTTGGGGGTGTCCATAGGTTTGGTGTCCATAGGTTTGGTGTCCATAGGTTTGGGGGTGTCCATAGGTTTGGTGTCCATAGGTTTGGTGTCCATAGGTTTGGTGTCCATAGGTTTGGGGGTGTCCATAGGTTTGGTGTCCATAGGTTTGGGGGTGTCCATAGGTTTGGTGTCCATTGGTTTGGTGTCCATAGGTTTGGTGTCCATAGGTTTAGGGGTGTCCATAGGTTTGGGGGTGTCCATAGGTTTGGTGTCCATAGGTTTGGGGGTGTCCATAAGTTTGGTGTCCATAGGTTTGGTGTCCATAGGTTTGGGGGTGTCCATAGGTTTGGTGTCCATAGGTTTGGTGTCCATAGGTTTGGGGGTGTCCATAGGTTTGGGGGTGTCCATAGGTTTGGGGGTGTCCATAGGTTTGGTGTCCATAGGTTTAGGGGTGTCCATAGGTTTGGGGGTGTCCATAGGTTTGGTGTCCATAGATTTGGTCTCCATAGGTTTGGGGGTGTCCATAGGTTTGGGGGTGTCCATAGGTTTGGTGTCCATAGGTTTGGGGGTGTCCATAGGTTTGGTGTCCATAGGTTTGGGGGTGTCCATAGGTTTGGTGTCCATAGGTTTGGTGTCCATAGGTTTGGTGTCCATAGGTTTGGGGGTGTCCATAGGTTTGGTGTCCATAGGTTTGGGGGTGTCCATAGGTTTGGTGTCCATAGGTTTGGTGTCCATAGGTTTGGTGTCCATAGGTTTGGGGGTGTCCATAGGTTTGGTGTCCATAGGTTTGGGGGTGTCCATAGGTTTGGGGGTGTCCATAGGTTTGGTGTCCATAGGTTTGGTGTCCATAGGTTTGGGGGTGTCCATAGGTTTGGTGTCCATAGGTTTGGTGTCCATAGGTTTGGTGTCCATAGGTTTGGGGGTGTCCATAGGTTTGGTGTCCATTGGTTTGGTGTCCATAGGTTTGGTGTCCATAGGTTTAGGGGTGTCCATAGGTTTGGGGGTGTCCATAGGTTTGGTGTCCATAGGTTTGGGGGTGTCCATAGGTTTGGTGTCCATAGGTTTGGGGGTGTCCATAGGTTTGGTGTCCATAGGCTTGGGTGTGTCCATAGGTTTGGGGGTGTCCATAGGTTTGGTGTCCATAGTTTTGGTGTCCATAGGTTTGGGGGTGTCCATAGGTTTGGGGGTGTCCATAGGTTTGGGGGTGTCCATAGGTTTGGTGTCCATAGGTTTAGGGGTGTCCATAGGTTTGGGGGTGTCCATAGGTTTGGTGTCCATAGATTTGGTCTCCATAGGTTTGGGGGTGTCCATAGGTTTGGGGGTGTCCATAGGTTTGGTGTCCATAGGTTTGGGGGTGTCCATAGGTTTGGGGGTGTCCATAGGTTTGGTGTCCATAGGTTTGGTGTCCATAGGTTTGGTGTCCATAGGTTTGGGGGTGTCCATAGGTTTGGTGTCCATAGGTTTGGTGTCCATAGGTTTGGTGTCCATAGGTTTGGGGGTGTCCATAGGTTTGGTGTCCATAGGTTTGGGGGTGTCCATAGGTTTGGGGGTGTCCATAGGTTTGGTGTCCATAGGTTTGGTGTCCATAGGTTTGGGGGTGTCCATAGGTTTGGGGGTGTCCATAGGTTTGGTGTCCATAGGTTTGGGGGTGTCCATAGGTTTGGGGGTGTCCATAGGTTTGGTGTCCATAGGTTTGGGGGTGTCCATAGGTTTGGGGGTGTCCATAGGTTTGGTGTCCATAGGTTTGGGGGTGTCCATAGGTTTGGGGGTTTCCATAGGTTTGGTGTCCATAGGTTTGGTGTCCATAGGTTTGGGGGTGTCCATAGGTTTGGTGTCCATAGGTTTGGGGGTGTCCATATATTTGGGGGTGTCCATAGGTTTTGGGGTGTCCATAGGTTTCGGGGTGTCCATAGGTTTCGGGGTGTCCATAGGTTTGGTGTCCATAGGTTTGGTGTCCATAGATTTGGTGTCCATAGGTTTGGGGGTGTCCATAGGTTTGGTGTCCATAGCTTTGGGGGTGTCCATAGGTTTGGGGGTGTCCATAGGTTTGGGGATGTCCATAGGTTTGGTGTCCATAGCTTTGGGGGTGTCCATAGGTTTGGGGGTGTCCATAGGTTTGGGGGTGTCCATAGGTTTGGTGTCCATAGCTTTGGGGGTGTCCATAGGTCTGGGGGTGTCCATAGGTTTGGTGTCCATAGTTTTGGTGTCCATAGGTTTGGGGGTGTCCATAGGTTTGGTGTCCATAGGTTTAGGGGTGTCCATAGGTTTGGTGTCCATATGTTTGGGGGTGTCCATAGGTTTGGGGGTGTCCATAGGTTTGGGGGTGTCCATAGGTTTGGTGTCCATAGGTCTGGGGGTGTCCATAGGTTTGGTGTCCATAGGTTTGGGGGTGTCCATAGGTTTGGTGTCCATAGGTTTGGGGGTGTCCATAGGTTTGGTGTCCATTGGTTTGGTGTCCATAGGTTTGGTGTCCATAGCTTTAGGGGTGTCCATAGGTTTGGGGGTGTCCATAGGTTTGGTGTCCATAGGTTTGGGGGTGTCCATAGGTTTGGTGTCCATAGGTTTGGTGTCCATAGGTTTGGTGTCCATAGTTTTGGTGTCCATAGGTTTGGGGATGTCCATAGGCTGTGTGTGTGTACATCCTATAGCTGTGTGTGTGTACATCCTATAGCTGTGTGTGTGTACATCCTATAGCTGTGTGTGTGCATCCTATAGCTCTGTGTGTGTGTACATCCTATAGCTCTGTGTGTGTACATCCTATAGCTGTGTGTGTGTGTACATCCTATAGCTGTGTGTGTGTACATCCTATAGCTATGTGTCCATAGGTTTGGGGGTGTCCATAGGTTTGGGGGTGTCCATAGGTTTGGTGTCCATAGGCTTGGGGGTGTCCATAGGTTTGGTGTCCATAGGCTTGGGGGTGTCCATAGGTTTGGTGTCCATAGGTTTGGTGTCCATAGGTTTGGGGGTGTCCATAGGTTTGGGGGTGTCCATAGGATTGGTGTCCATAGGTTTGGTGTCCATAGGTTTGGGGGTGTCCATAGGTTTGGTGTCCATAGGTTTGGTGTCCATAGGTTTGGTGTCCATAGGTTTGGGGGTGTCCATAGGTTTGGTGTCCATAGGTTTGGTGTCCATAGGTTTGGTGTCCATAGGTTTGGGGGTGTCCATAGGTTTGGTGTCCATAGGTTTGGGGGTGTCCATAGGTTTGGTGTCCATTGGTTTGGTGTCCATAGGTTTGGTGTCCATAGGTTTAGGGGTGTCCATAGGTTTGGGGGTGTCCATAGGTTTGGTGTCCATAGGTTTGGGGGTGTCCATAAGTTTGGTGTCCATAGGTTTGGTGTCCATAGGTTTGGGGGTGTCCATAGGTTTGGTGTCCATAGGCTTGGGTGTGTCCATAGGTTTGGGGGTGTCCATAGGTTTGGTGTCCATAGGTTTGGTGTCCATAGGTTTGGGGGTGTCCATAGGTTTGGGGGTGTCCATAGGTTTGGGGGTGTCCATAGGTTTGGTGTCCATAGGTTTAGGGGTGTCCATAGGTTTGGGGGTGTCCATAGGTTTGGTGTCCATAGATTTGGTCTCCATAGGTTTGGGGGTGTCCATAGGTTTGGGGGTGTCCATAGGTTTGGTGTCCATAGGTTTGGGGGTGTCCATAGGTTTGGGGGTGTCCATAGGTTTGGTGTCCATAGGTTTGGTGTCCATAGGTTTGGTGTCCATAGGTTTGGGGGTGTCCATAGGTTTGGTGTCCATAGGTTTGGTGTCCATAGGTTTGGGGGTGTCCATAGGTTTGGTGTCCATAGGTTTGGGGGTGTCCATAGGTTTGGGGGTGTCCATAGGTTTGGTGTCCATAGGTTTGGTGTCCATAGGTTTGGGGGTGTCCATAGGTTTGGGGGTGTCCATAGGTTTGGTGTCCATAGGTTTGGGGGTGTCCATAGGTTTGGGGGTGTCCATAGGTTTGGTGTCCATAGGTTTGGGGGTGTCCATAGGTTTGGGGGTGTCCATAGGTTTGGTGTCCATAGGTTTGGGGGTGTCCATAGGTTTGGGGGTTTCCATAGGTTTGGTGTCCATAGGTTTGGTGTCCATAGGTTTGGGGGTGTCCATAGGTTTGGTGTCCATAGGTTTGGGGGTGTCCATATATTTGGGGGTGTCCATAGGTTTTGGGGTGTCCATAGGTTTCGGGGTGTCCATAGGTTTCGGGGTGTCCATAGGTTTGGTGTCCATAGGTTTGGTGTCCATAGATTTGGTGTCCATAGGTTTGGGGGTGTCCATAGGTTTGGGGGTGTCCATAGGTTTGGGGATGTCCATAGGTTTGGTGTCCATAGGTTTGGGGGTGTCCATAGGTTTGGTGTCCATAGATTTGGTGTCCATAGGTTTGGGGGTGTCCATAGGTTTGGGGGTGTCCATAGGTTTGGTGTCCATAGGTTTGGAATCCATAGGTCTGGGGGTGTCCATAGGTTTGGTGTCCATAGGTTTGGGGGTGTCCATAGGTTTGGTGTCCATAGGTTTGGGGGTGTCCATAGGTTTGGGGGTGTCCATAGGTTTGGGGGTGTCCATAGGTTTGGTGTCCATAGGTCTGGGGGTGTCCATAGGTTTGGTGTCCATAGGTTTGGGGGTGTCCATAGGTTTGGTGTCCATAGGTTTGGGGGTGTCCATAGGTTTGGGGGTTTCCATAGGTTTGGTGTCCATAGGTTTGGTGTCCATAGGTTTGGGGGTGTCCATAGGTTTGGTGTCCATAGCTTTGGGGGTGTCCATAGGTTTGGTGGTTTCCATAGGTTTGGTGTCCATAGGTTTGGTGTCCATAGGTTTGGTGTCCATAGGTTTGGGGGTGTCCATAGGTTTGGTGTCCATAGGTTTGGTGTCCATAGGTTTGGGGGTGTCCATAGGTTTGGGGGTGTCTATAGGTTTGGTGCCCATAGGTTTGGGGGTGTCCATAGGTTTGGGGGTGTCCATAGGTTTGGTGTCCATAGGTTTGGGGGTGTCCATAGGTTTGGGGGTGTCCATAGGTTTGGTTTCCATAGCTTTGGTGTCCATAGGTTTGGTGTCCATAGGTTTGGTGTCCATAGGTTTGGGGGTGTCCATACGTTTGGGGGTGTCCATAGGTTTGGTGTCCATAGGTTTGGTGTCCATAGGTTTGGGGGTGTCCATAGGTTTGGGGGTGTCCATAGGTTTGGTGTCCATAGGTTTGGTGTCCATAGGTTTGGTGTCCATAGGTTTGGGGGTGTCCATAGGTTTGGGGGTGTCTATAGGTTTGGTGCCCATAGGTTTGGGGGTGTCCATAGGTTTGGGGGTGTCCATAGGTTTGGTGTCCATAGGTTTGGGGGTGTCCATAGGTTTGGGGGTGTCCATAGGTTTGGTTTCCATAGGTTTGGTGTCCATAGGTTTGGTGTCCATAGGTTTGGGGGTGTCCATACGTTTGGGGGTGTCCATAGGTTTTTTGTCCATAGGTTTGGGGGTGTCCATAGGTTTGGTGTCCATAGGTTTGGGGATGTCCATAGGCTGTGTGTGTACATCTTATAGCTGTGTGTGTGTGTGTACACCCTATAGCTCTGTGTGTACATCGTATAGCTCTGTGTGTGTACATCCTATAGCTGTGTGTGTGCATCTTATAGCTCTGTGTGTGTTTACATCCTATAGCTGTGTGTGTACATCCTATCGCTGTGTGTGTGTACATCCTATAGCTGTGTGTGTGTACATCCTATAGCTGTGTGTGTGCATCCTATAGCTGTGTGTGTGTACACCCTATAGCTATGTGTGTAAATCCTATAGCTGTGTGTGTGTACACCCTATAGCTCTGTGTGTGTACATCCTATAGCTGTGTGTCCATAGGTTTGGTGTCCACAGGTTTGGGGGTGTCCATAGGTTTGGTGTCCATAGGTTTGGGGGTGTCCATAGGTTTGGTGTCCATAGGTTTGGTGTCCATAGGTTTGGGGGTGTCCATAGGTCTGGGGGTGTCCATTGGTTTGGTGTCCATAGGTTTGGGGGTGTCCATAGGTTTGGTGTCCATAGGTTTGGTGTCCATAGGTCTGGGGGTGTCCATAGGTTTGGTGTCCATAGGTTTGGGGGTGTCCATAGGTTTGGTGTCCATAGGTTTGGGGGTGTCCATAGGTTTGGTGTCCATAGGTTTGGTGTCCATAGGTTTGGGCGTGTCCATAGGTTTGGTGTCCATAGGTTTGGTGTCCATAGGTTTGGGGGTGTCCATAGGTTTGGTTTCCATAGGTTTGGTGTCCATAGGTTTGGTGTCCATAGGTTTGGGGGTGTCCATAGGTTTGGTGTCCATAGGTTTGGGGATGTCCATAGGCTGTGTGTGTACATCTTATAGCTGTGTGTGTGTGTGTACACCCTATAGCTCTGTGTGTACATCGTATAGCTCTGTGTGTGTACATCCTATAGCTGTGTGTGTGCATCTTATAGCTGTGTGTGTGTGTACATCCTATAGCTGTGTGTACATCCTGTAGGTGTGTGTGTGTACATCCTATAGCTCTGTGTGTGTGTACATCCTATAGCTGTGTGTGTACATCCTATAGCTGTGTGTGTGTTCATCCTATAGCTGTGTGTGTGCATCCTATAGCTGTGTGTGTGTACATCCTATGGCTATGTGTGTAAATCCTATAGCTGTGTGTGTGTACATCCTATAGCTGTGTGTCCATAGGTTTGGTGTCCATAGGTTTGGGGGTGTCCATAGGTTTGGTGTCCATGGGTTTGGTGTCCATAGGTTTGGGGGTGTCCATAGGTTTGGTGTCCATAGGTTTGGTGTCTATAGGTTTGGGGGTGTCCATAGGTTTGGTGTCCATAGGTCGGGGGGTGTCCATAGGTTTGGGGGTGTCCATAGGTTTGGGAGTGTCCATAGGTTTGGTGTCCATAGGTTTGGGGGTGTCCATAGGTTTGGTGTCCATAGGTTTGGTGTCCATAGGTTTGGGGGTGTCCATAGGTTTGGGGGTGTCCATAGGTTTGGTGTCCATAGGTTTGGTGTCCATAGGTCTGGGGGTGTCCATAGGTTTGGTGTCCATAGGTTTGGGGGTGTCCATAGGTTTGGTGTCCATAGGTTTGGGGGTGTCCATAGGTTTGGTGTCCATAGGTTTGGTGTCCATAGGTTTGGGCGTGTCCATAGGTTTGGTGTCCATAGGTTTGGTGTCCATAGGTTTGGGGGTGTCCATAGGTTTGGTTTCCATAGGTTTGGTGTCCATAGGTTTGGTGTCCATAGGTTTGGGGGTGTCCATAGGTTTTTTTTCCATAGGTTTGGGGGTGTCCATAGGTTTTTTGTCCATAGGTTTGGTGTCCATAGGTTTGGTGTCCATAGGTTTGGGGATGTCCATAGGCTGTGTGTGTACATCTTATAGCTGTGTGTACATCCTATAGCTGTGTGTGTGCATCCTATAGCTGTCTGTGTGTACATCCTATAGCTGTGTGTGTGCATCCTATAGCTGGGTGTGTGTACATCCTATAGCTCTGTGTGTGTACATCCTATAGCTGTGTGTGTGTACATCATATAGCTGTGTGTGTACATCCTATAGCTGTGTGTACATCCTATAGCTGTGTGTGTGCATCCTATAGCTGTGTGTGTGTACATCCTATAGCTGTGTGTGTGCATCCTATAGCTGTGTGTGTGTACATACTATAGCTGTGTGTGTGTACATCCTATAGCTGTGTGTATACATCCTATAGCTCTGTGTGTGTGTACATCCTATAGCTGTGTGTGTACATCCTATAGCTGTGTCTGTGTACATCCTATAGCTCTGTGTGTGTGTACATCCTATAGCTGTGTGTGTACATCCTATAGCTGTGTCTGTGTACATCCTATAGCTGTGTGTGTACATCCTATAGCTCTGTGTTTGTGTACATCCTATAGCTGTGTGTGTACATCCTATAGCTCTGTGTGTGTGTACATCCTACAGCAGTGTGTGTGTACATCCTATAGCTGTGTGTGTACATCCTATAGCTGTGTGTGTGTACATCCTATAGCTGTGTGTGTGTGTACATCCTAGAGCTGTGTGTGTACATCCTATAGCTGTGTGTATACATCCTATAGCTGTGTGTGTGTACATCCTATAGCTGTGTGTGTGCATCCTATAGCTGTGTGTGTGCATCCTATAGCTGTGTGTGTGCATCCTATAGCTCTGTGTGTGTACATCCTATAGCTGTGTGTGTGTACACCCTGTAGCTCTGTGTGTGTACATCCTATAGCTGTGTGTCCATAGGTTTGGTGTCCATAGGTTTGGTGTCCATAGGTTTGGTGTCCATAGGTTTGGGGGTGTCCATAGGTTTGGGGGTGTCCATAGGTTTGGTGTCCATAGGTCTGGGGGTGTCCATAGGTTTGGTGTCCATAGGTTTGGGGGTGTCCATAGGTTTGGGGGTGTCCATACGTTTGGTGTCCATAGGTTTGGGGGTGTCCATAGGTTTGGTGTCCATAGGTTTGGGGGTGTCCATAGGTTTGGGGGTGTCCATAGGTTTGGTGTCCATAGGTTTGGTGTCCATAGGTTTGGGCGTGTCCATAGGTTTGGGGGTGTATATAGGTTTGGTGTCCATAGGTTTGGGGGTGTCCATAGGTTTGGGGGTGTCCATAGGTTTGGTGTCCATAGGTTTGGGGGTGTCCATAGGTTTGGGGGTGTCCATAGGTTTGGTGTCCATAGGTTTGGTGTCCATAGGTCTGGGGGTGTCCATAGGTTTGGTGTCCATAGGTTTGGGGGTGTCCATAGGTTTGGTGTCCATAGGTTTGGTGTTCATAGGTTTGGGGGTGTCCATAGGTTTGGGGGTGTCCATAGGTTTGGTGTCCATAGGTTTGGTGTCCATAGGTTTGCTGTCCATAGGTTTGGGGGTGTCCATAGGTTTGGTGTCCATAGGTTTGGGGGTGTCCATACGTTTGGGGGTGTCCATAGGTTTTTTGTCCATAGGTTTGGGGGTGTCCATAGGTTTGGTGTCCATAGGTTTGGGGATGTCCATAGGCTGTGTGTGTACATCTTATAGCTGTGTGTGTGTGTGTACACCCTATAGCTCTGTGTGTGTACATCCTATAGCTGTGTGTGTGTGTACATCCTGTAGCTGTGTGTGTGTACATCCTATAGCTGTGTGTGTGTACATCGTATAGCTGTGTGTGTGTACATCCTATAGCTGTGTGTACATCCTATAGCTGTGTGTGTGCATCCTATAGCTGTGTGTGTGTACTTCCTATAGCTGTGTGTGTACATCCTATAGCTGTGTCTGTGTACATCCTATAGCTCTGTGTGTGTGTACATCCTATAGCTGTGTGTGTGTACATCCTATAGCTGTGTGTGTGTGTACATCCTGTAGCTGTGTGTGTACATCCTATAGCTGTGTGTGTGTACATCCTATAGCTCTGTGTGTGTGTACATCCTATAGCTGTGTGTGTGTACATCCTATAGCTGTGTGTGTGCATCCTATAGCTCTGTGTGTGTGTACATCCTGTAGCTGTGTGTGTGCATCCTATAGCTGTGTGTGTGTACATCCTATAGCTGTGTGTACATCCTATAGCTGTGTGTGTACATCCTATAGCTGTGTGTGTGTACATCCTATAGCTCTGTGTGTGTACATCCTATAGCTGTGTGTCCATGGGTTTGGTGTCCATAGGCTTGGTGTCCATAGGTTTGGTGTCCATAGGTTTGGGGGTGTCCATAGGTTTGGTGTCCATAGGTTTGGTGTCCATAGGTTTGGTGTGCATAGGTTTGGGGGTGTCCATAGGTTTGGGGGTGTCCATAGGTTTGGTGTCCATAGGTTTGGGGGTGTCCATAGGTTTGGGGGTGTCCATAGGTTTGGGGTCCATAGGTTTGGGGGTGTCCATAGGTTAGGGGGTGTCCATAGGTTTGGTGCCCATAGGTTTGGGGGTGTCCATAGGTTTAGGGGTGTCCATAGGTTTGGTGTCCATAGGTTTGGTGTCCATAGGTTTGGGGGTGTCCATAGGGATAAAAATTCCCAAATGATTCCATGGAAAAAACCCGGAATTCCGGGAATTCCCTGAAATTCCCCGAGAATTGATGGCGATCCCAAATCATTCCATGAAGAAAAACCTGAGAATTGTGGGAATTCCCTGTAATTTGATGCTGATCCCGAATGATTCCATGGAAAAGACTGGGAATTTTGAGAATTCCTGATCCCAAACCTTTCCATGAATATAAAGAGCTCCGGAATTCCGGGAATTCCGGGTAATTTGATGCCGATCCCAAACCATTCCATGAAAAAATCCCAGGAATTTTGGGAATTCCCAGTAGTTCCCAGGAATCCGATGCCGATCCGGAATGAATCCATGAATAAAAGCCTTGGAATTCTGGGAATTCCCGGGAATTCCCGATCCCAAGGCATTCCATGAATAAAAAACCGCCGGAATTCCGGGAATTCTTTGGCTCATCCCAGTTTTCCCTGGGAATTTCGGGATTTCCTTTAATCCCGGCCCTGATCTTTAATTAAATTCATTAAATTAATGAAATTAATGAAATTAATTAAATTAATGAGTTTTTAAGGATTTTAGGGAATTTCAGGGGTTTTTAGGGAATTTTTTTTTATTTTTAAGGAATTTTCAGGGACTTTTAGGGTTTTTTGGGAATTCTCTCTGGTTTTCTGGGAATTGTGGCTGGAAATCCAGGAATTTTTGGAATATTTGGCTGAAAATGTGGGAATTCTGGTTGAAAATCCAGGAATTCTCTGGAAATCTGGGAATTTTGGGAATATTTGGCTGGAAATCTGGGAATTTTCTCTGGAAATGCGGGAATTCTGCTGGAAATCCCGGAATTCTGGCTTGAAATGTGGGAATTCTGGTTGAAAATCCAGGAATTCTCTGGAAATCTGGGAATTCTGGCTGGAAACCTGGGAATTCTCTCTGTTTTTCCGGGCATTTTGTCTGCAAATGCAGGAATTGTGTTTGGTTTTTTGGGAATTCTCTCTGGAAATGCAGGAATTCTGGCTGGAAATCCAGGAATTTGGACTGGAAATCTGGTAATTCTCTGGAAATCTGGGAATTCTGGCTGGAAATGTGGGAATTCTCTCTGGAAATGCGGGAAATTTGGGAATATTTGGCCGGAAATTCGGGAATTCTGGCTGGTTTTCCGGGAATTCTCTCTGGAAATGTGGGAATTCCGTCCGGTTTTCTGGGAATTCTGTTCGTTTTTCTGGGAATTCCGGCCAGTTTTTCGAGAATTCTGGACGGTTTTCTGGGAATTCTGTTCTTTTTTCAGGAATTCTGGCTGGTTTTCTGGGAATTCTCTCTGGAAATGTGGGAATTCTGTTTGTTTTTCTGGGAATTCTGTTCGGTTTTTGCGAATTCCGGCCTGTTTTTCGGGAATTGTGTCGGGTTTTTTGGGAATTCTGTTTGTTTTTCTGGGAATTCTGTTCGGTTTTTGGGAATTCCGGCCGGTTTTTTGGGAATTGTGTCGGGTTTTTCAGGAATTGTGTCCCGGCTCCGGGGTTTGGGCTCAGCTGTTCCCGATGAATTCCCGAGGATGAGGAAGGAGCCGCAGCTGCTCCGGATTTGGGATCCGGGGGCGTTTCCTTCCGGCCTTTTCCCGGGAACGCTCCGAGTGTTCCACATGTGGCCGGAATTAGGGAGCCGGGAAAGGGGAGGGATTTCTCCAGAGGAATTCGGGAATCGGCCAGGAAAAGGGGGGAATTTATCCCTAAAAACTGCGGGAAAAGGGGGGAATTTATCCCTAAAAACTGCGGGAAAAGGGGGGAATTTATCCCTAAAAACTGCGGGAAAAGGGGGGAATTTATCCCTAAAAACTGCGGGGAAAGGGGGGAATTTATCCCTAAAAACTCCAGGAAAAGGGGGGAATTTATTCCTAAAAAATCAGGGGAAAGGGGGGAATTTAACCCTAAAAATGAGGGAATTTTTCCCTAAAAAATCAGGAATTTTCTCCCTAAAACTCTGGGAAAAAGAGGGAATTTCTTCTTAAAAAATCCGGGAAAAGGAGGAAATTTTTCCATAAAAAATCTGAAATTTTCTCTATAAAAAATCGGGAATTTTTCCTTGAAAAATCAGGAATTTTCTCCATAAAAAATCTGGAATTTTTCCTTAAAAAATCAGGAATTTTCTCCCTAAAATATCTGGAATTTTCTCTATAAAAAATCAGGAATTTTTTCTTGAAAAATCAGGAATTTTCTCCATAAAAATTCGGGAATTTTTCCTTGAAAAATCAGGAATTTTCTCCATAAAAAATCAGGAATTTTCTCCCTAAAAACTCCGGGAAAAGGAGGGAATTTATCCCTAAAAACTGCAGGAAAAGGAGGGAATTTTTCTCTAAAAAATCAGGAATTTTCTCCCTAAAAAATCCAGGAAAAAGAGGGAATTTTTCCCTAAAAACGAGGAATTTTTTCCCTAAAAAATCAGGAATTTTATCCCTAAAAAAGAGGGAATTTCTCCCTAAAAACTGTGGGAAATCCCTAAAAACTCTGGGAAAAAGAGGGAAATTTTCCCTAAAAAATGAGGAATTTTTTCCATAAAAAATCTGAGAAAAGGAGGGAATTTTTCCTTGAAAAATCTGGGAAAATGAGGGAATTTTTCCCTAAAAATGAGGAATTTTTTCCCTAAAAAATGAGGAATCTTTTCCTAAAAATGAGGAATTTTTTCCCTAAAAATGAGGAATTTTTTCCCTAAAAATGAGGAATTTTTTTCCCTAAAAAATGTGGAATTTTTCCATAAAAAAACCTGGGAATGAAAGGTTTTGTTTGTGTTTTTCCCCAGGTGTGGAGGAGAGGAGCAGCTCAGGGTCCTGGGGGAACGCGGGACATCCCAGCCCATCCCGGGTAAGTGAAAATCCTTGGAATATTCTCCCACATGGAAAAAAAACCGGGAATTTTCCCCTGGAAAATAAAAAAAAAAAAAAAAACAAAAAAACCCGGGAATTTTCTGTGGGAAAACAAAAAAAAAAGGGAATTTTCATTAAAAAAATGGGAATTTTCCTCAGGAAAATAAAAAAACCGGGAATTTTCCATGGAAAAACAAAAAAAATGGGAATTTTCCTCGGGAAAACAAAAAGAATGGGAATTTTCTGCAGGAAAACAAAAAAAACACGGGGATTTTCCGTGGGAAAACAAAAAAAAACCCCAGGAATTTTCTGCGGGAAAACAAAAAAAACGGGAATTTTCGTTAAAAAATGGGAATTTTCTTTAAAAAGAATTGGAACTCTTGTTAAAAAAAAATAGGAATTTTGGTTAAAAAACTGGGAATTTTCCACGGGAAAACAAAAGAAATGGGAATTTTCCGTGGGAAACCAAAAAAAACAGGAATTTTCCGCAGGAAAGCAAAAAAAAATAGGAATTTTCATTAAAAAACTGGGAATTTTCTTCTGGAAAACAAAAAAATACGGGAATTTTCTGCGGGAAAACTAAAAAAATGGGAATTTTCTGCGGGAAAGAAAAAAAATGGGAATTTTCATTAAAAAACCAGGAATTTTCCATGGGAAAACAAAAAAAATGGGAATTTTTCTCTGGAAAACAAAAAACAACGGGAATTTTCGTTAAAAAACTGGAATTTTCATTAAAAAATGGGAATTTTCTTTTAAAAAAATGGGAATTCTTGTTAAAAAAAAAAGGGAATTCTCATTAAAAAACTCTTGGTAAATTAAATTGAAATTAAATTGAAATTAAATTGAAATTAGATTGAAATTAAATTGAAATTATGGTTAATTAAATTGATATTAAATTGAAATTAAATTAAAAATAGATTGAAACTAAATTGAAATTAAATTGAAATGAAATAAAAATTAAATTTAAACTTAATTAAAAATAAATATTTTTTTGTTTTTATTTTATTTTATTTTTATTTATTTTTATTTTATTTTGTTTTATTTTATTTTATTTTATTTTATTTTTATTTTATTTTTTATTTTTATTTATTTTTTATTTAATTTTGTTTTGTTTTATTTTATTTTTATTTTATTTCGTTTCATTTCATTTTTATTTTATTTATTTTATTCTATTTATTTTATTTTATTTACTTTATTTTTTTTTATTTGATTTTATTCTATTTTATTTTAATTTTATTTTATTTTATTTTTATTTTATTTAATTTAATTTCATTTCATTTTTATTTTATTTATTTTTTTTATTTTATTTTTTTTTATTAATTTTATTTTATTTATTTTATTTATTTTTATTATATTTATTTTATTTATTTTATTTTTATTTCATTTCATTTTATTTTTATTTTATTTATTTTTATTTATTTTATTTTATTTATTTATTTATTTTATTTATTTTATTTTTTTTATTTTATTTATTCTATTTTATTTTTATGTCATTTTATTTCATTTCATTTCATTTATTTCATTTTTATATAAAAAAAGGAAGAAATTTTCAAATTAATTCAGGAATTCCGGATTTTTTTCAGGATAACGCCATTCCAAGGGTACAAATTGACGTTTTCCATGTTTTTTCCGGCAGAATTTCGGGGATGGGAGCCACTACGAGCACGTGGCCGGCCGAGAGCTCGGCTCCCACGACAACCTCTCCCCTCCCTTCGTCAATTCCAGGATACAAAGTAAGAACCGGGAATTTTAGCCGGGAAAACGCCATCGGAAAGAAAATCCGGGAATTTGGGGTGGGGGGAGGAGTTTCCATCCCTCATCCTGGATTTTTTTATTGGGATTTGGTCGGGTTTTCCGGGATTTTTGATGTGTTTTAGGCGCGTTCCATTGGCGGGAAATCCGAACGAAAATCTTGGTTTTCCTTGGGATTTTAAAGCGGGAGAAAGTTCTGGAGGGAATTCCAAAGGAATTGGAATAAATTCCCAAGGAATGAATTCCCAAGGAATTGAATTCCCAAGGAATGAATTCCCAAGGAAATGGAATTAATTCCCAAGGAATGAATTCCAAAGAAATCGGAACGAATTCCCAAGGAATTGAAATGAATTCCCAAAGAATGAATTCCCAAGGAATTGAAATTCCCAAAGAATGAATTTCCAAGGAATGAATTCCCAAGGAATGAATTGCCAAGGAATGAATTCCAAAGAAATGAATTCCAAAAAATTCAGAATGAATTCCCAACAAATGAATTCCAAAAGAATAAATTCCAGAGGAATTGGAAGGAATTCCCAAGGTATGAATTCCCAAGGGATTGGAATGAATTCCCAAGGAATTGGAATTCCCAAAGAATGAATTCCCAATGAATGAATTTCCAAGGAATGAATTCCCAAGGAATGAATTCCCAAGGAATTGGAATTCCCAAAGAATGAATTCCCAATAAATGAATTTCCAAGGAATGAATTCCCAAGGAATGAATTTGAAAGAAATTGGAATGAATTCCCAAGGAATGAATTCCAAAGGAATGAATTCCAAAGAAATGAATTCCAAAAAATTCAGAATGAATTCCCAACAAATGAATTCCCAAGGAATAAATTCCCAAGGAATTGGAATTCCCAAAGAATGAATTCCCAAGGAATGAATTCCCAAGGAATGAATTTCCAAGGAATGAATTCCAAAGGAATGAATTGCAAAGGAAGGAATTCCAAAGGAAGCAGAGATACCGAAGGTGGGAAGTTGGGAATGCCTCGATGATCCGGGAATTCCCAAGGAATGATCTGGGAATTCCAACTGGAATGATCCCGGAATTCCGTGCTCCAAACCCCTGGATTGTTTCTGACGGAATTGTGGCTCGTCCATTCGTTAATTAAGGTTAATTAAGGTCAATTAAGGTTAATTAAAGTTAATTAAAGTCAATTAAGGTTAATTAAGGAGTTTATTTAAAGAAATGATGTCAAAATCCCGCGTCCATCCCAAAAATCAGGGAAGAGCCGGGAATTGTCGGGAAGTGACAGTGACACAGTGACAGTGACACAGTGACAGTGACACAGTGACACAGTGACAGTGACACAGTGACAGTGACACAGTGACAGTGACACAGTGACACAGTGACAGTGACACAGTGACAGTGACACAGTGACAGTGACACAGTGACACAGTGACAGTGACAGTGACAGTGACAGTGACAGTGACACAGTGACAGTGACACAGTGACAGTGACACAGTGACAGTGACACAGTGACACAGTGACAGTGACACAGTGACAGTGACACAGTGACACAGTGACAGTGACAGTGACACAGTGACACAGTGACAGTGACACAGTGACAGTGACACAGTGACAGTGACAGTGACAGTGACAGTGACAGTGACACAGTGACAGTGACACAGTGACAGTGACACAGTGACAGTGACACAGTGACACAGTGACAGTGACACAGTGACAGTGACACAGTGACACAGTGACAGTGACAGTGACACAGTGACACAGTGACAGTGACACAGTGACACAGTGACAGTGACACAGTGACAGTGTCACAGTGACACAGTGACAGTGACACAGTGACACAGTGACAGTGACAGTGACACAGTGACAGTGACACAGTGACAGTGACACAGTGACACAGTGACACAGTGACACAGTGACAGTGACACAGTGACAGTGACACAGTGACACAGTGACAGTGACACAGTGACACAGTGACACAGTGACAGTGACAGTGACACAGTGACAGTGACACAGTGACACAGTGACAGTGACAGTGACAGTGACACAGTGACACAGTGACAGTGACACAGTGACAGTGACACAGTGACACAGTGACAGTGACAGTGACACAGTGACAGTGACACAGTGACACAGTGACACAGTGACACAGTGACACAGTGACAGTGACACAGTGACAGTGACACAGTGACACAGTGACAGTGACACAGTGACACAGTGACACAGTGACAGTGACAGTGACACAGTGACAGTGACACAGTGACACAGTGACAGTGACACAGTGACAGTGACACAGTGACACAGTGACAGTGACAGTGACACAGTGACAGTGACACAGTGACACAGTGACACAGTGACACAGTGACACAGTGACAGTGACACAGTGACAGTGACACAGTGACACAGTGACAGTGACACAGTGACACAGTGACAGTGACACAGTGACACAGTGACAGTGACAGTGACACAGTGACAGTGACACAGTGACACAGTGACAGTGACACAGTGACAGTGACACAATGACACAGTGACACAGTGACACAGTGACACAGTGACACAGTGACACAGTGACAGTGACACAGTGACAGTGACACAGTGACACAGTGACAGTGACACAGTGACACAGTGACAGTGACACAGTGACAGTGACACAGTGACAGTGACACAGTGACACAGTGACAGTGACACAGTGACAGTGACACAATGACAGTGACACAGTGACAGTGACACAGTGACACAGTGACAGTGACACAGTGACAGTGACACAGTGACACAGTGACAGTGACACAGTGACAGTGACACAGTGACAGTGTCACAGTGACACAGTGACAGTGACACAGTGACACAGTGACAGTGACAGTGACACAGTGACAGTGACACAGTGACACAGTGACACAGTGACACAGTGACAGTGACACAGTGACAGTGACACAGTGACACAGTGACAGTGACACAGTGACACAGTGACACAGTGACAGTGACAGTGACACAGTGACAGTGACACAGTGACACAGTGACAGTGACACAGTGACACAGTGACAGTGACACAGTGACAGTGACAGTGACACAGTGACAGTGACACAGTGACAGTGACACAGTGACAGTGACAGTGACACAGTGACACAGTGACAGTGACACAGTGACAGTGACACAGTGACACAGTGACAGTGACACAGTGACAGTGACACAGTGACAGTGACACAGTGACACAGTGACAGTGACACAGTGACACAGTGACAGTGACACAGTGACAGTGACACAGTGACACAGTGACAGTGACACAGTGACACAGTGACACAGTGACAGTGACACAGTGACAGTGACACAGTGACACAGTGACAGTGACACAGTGACAGTGACACAGTGACACAGTGACAGTGACACAGTGACACAGTGACACAGTGACAGTGACACAGTGACACAGTGACACAGTGACAGTGACACAGTGACAGTGACACAGTGACACAGTGACACAGTGACACAGTGACACAGTGACACAGTGACAGTGACACAGTGACAGTGACACAGTGACACAGTGACAGTGACACAGTGACAGTGACACAGTGACACAGTGACACAGTGACAGTGTCACAGTGACACAGTGACAGTGACACAGTGACAGTGACACAGTGACACAGTGACAGTGACACAGTGACAGAGTGACAGTGACAGTGACACAGTGACACAGTGACACAGTGACAGTGACACAGTGACAGTGACACAGTGACACAGTGACAGTGACACAGTGACAGTGACACAGTGACACAGTGACACAGTGACAGTGTCACAGTGACACAGTGACAGTGACACAGTGACAGTGACACAGTGACACAGTGACAGTGACACAGTGACAGTGACAGTGACACAGTGACACAGTGACAGTGACACAGTGACAGTGACACAGTGACAGTGACAGTGACACAGTGACACAGTGACACAGTGACACAGTGGCAGTGACACAGTGACACAGTGACACAGTGACAATGGGAATTATGATTGGCAATGGGATTGGGATTGCGATTGACAATGGCAGTGACAATGGGATTGGGAATGTCAGTGACAGTGACAATGACAGTGGCACTGGGAATTGGGATTTGGAATGGCAATGACAATGGCGGTGACAATGGCAGTGACAATGGCAATGACAGTGGCGGTGACAATGGCAGTGACAATGGCAATGACAGTGGCGGTGACAATGGCAATGACAATGGCAGTGACAATGGCAGTGACAATGGCAGTGACAATGGCGGTGACAATGGCAGTGACAATGACAGTGGCACTGGGAATTGGGATTTGGAATGGCAGTGACAATGGCAGTGACAATGGCAGTGACAATGGCGGTGACAATGGTGGTGACAATGGCAGTGACAATGGCAGTGACAATGGCAGTGACAATGGCGGTGACAATGGCAATGACAATGACAGTGACAATGGCAGTGACAATGGTGGTGACAATGGCAGTGACATTGGGAATGGCATTGGGAATGTGATTTGGAATGGCACTGGCAGTGACAATGGCAATGGCAGTAGGAATGGGATTTGGAATGGCAATGGCAGTGACAATGACAATGAGAATGGCAATGGGAATGGCATTGGGAATGGGATTTGGAATGGTAATGGGAATGTCAGTGGCATTGGGAATGGCCATGGGATTGGGAATGCGATTGGGAATGGCAGTGACATTGGGAATTGGCATTGGGAATGGCCATGGGAATAGGATTTGGAATGGCAGTGACAAATGCAGTGACAGTGACAATGGCATTGGGAATGACATTGGGAATGGCACTGGGAACTGGGATTTGGAATGGCAATGGCAGTGGGATTGGGAATGGCAGTGGGAATGGGATTGGCAGTGGGAATGGGATTGGCAGTGGGAATGGGATTGGCAGTGGGAATGGGATTTGGAATGGCAATGGCAATATCAGTGGCATTGGGAATAGGATTGGAAATGTCAGTGGGATTGGGAATAGGATTGGGAATGGCAGTGACAATGGCATTGGGAATGGGATTGGGAATGTGACAATGGCAATGGCAGTGACAGTGGGAATAGGATTGGGAATGGCAATGGGATTGGGAATGCGATTGACAATGGCAATGGGATTGGGAATGGCAGTGGCAATGACAGTGACAATGGCAATGGCAGTGACATTGGGATTGGGAATTAGGATTGGGAATGGCATTGGGAATGTGATTTGGAATGACAATGGCAGTGACAATGGCATTAGGAATTGGGAATGACAATGACATTGGGAATTGGAATTGGGAATTGGGATTGGCAATGGGAATGGGAATGGGATTTGGAATGGCAGCGGCATTGGGAATGGGAATGGGATTTGGAATGGCAGTGGCACTGGGAATGGGATTGGGAATGTCAGTGACATTGATTGGCATTTGGAATGGGATTGGGAATGTCAGTGACATCTGGAATGGGATTGGGAATCGGATTTGGAATGGCAATGGCCGTAGCAGTGACAATGGCACTGGGAATTGGGATTGGGAATGTCATTGGCATTGGGAATGGGACTGGGAATGTGATTTGGAATGGGATTGGGAATGGCAGTGCCAATGGCAATGGCAGTGGGATTGGGAATGGCAGTGGAATTTGGAATGGGAATGGCATTGGGAATGTGACTTGGAATGGCAATGGCTGTGACATTGGGAATGGGATTGGGAATTGGGATTGGGAATGGGAATGGGATTGGGAATTGGGATTGGGATTGGGATTGGCAATGGCAGTGACGTTAGGAATTGGGATTGGGAATTTGGAATGGGAATGGCATTGGGAATATGACTTGGAATGGCAATGGCCGTGACAATGGGAATTGGGATTGGGAATGGCCATAGGATTGGGAATTGGGATTGGGAATAGGATTGGGAATGGCCATGGGAATCCGTGCCCAATCCCAGCCGGATCCTGCGTTCCCAGGATTTGGTGGCAGCGCCGGCCGTGTCAGAATTCGGGAATTTGGGAATTGGGGAATTTGGGATGATCTAAACTCCACTGAGGGAGGCTGGCAGCTCCGACTCCGCCTATTCCAAACCCATTCCGTCATTTCCCCGTTCCTGGCCCCGCTCCAAGCTCTCCCTGGATTTGGGATTGGGATTGGGAATCCTTTCCATCCCTCATCCTGCCCAAACTGGTTTATACTGGTGCCTTCCGCTGGCTGCAAGCGACGGATCCCGGAATTCATCCCGTGGGATCCAGCCAGGAGAAACCTCCCTTAAAACCCCCTGGAATTTGGGATCATCCTGGGGATTTTCCCCATCCCATCACCTTTGATTCCCGGATTTTCCCCATTCCCAGATTTTCCCCATCCCAGCACCTTTGATTCCAGGATTTTCCCCATTCCCAGATTTTCCCCATCCCAGCACCTTTGATCCCAGAATTTTCCCCATCCTGGGAGCTTTGAGATTCTGGGATTTTCCCCATTCCAGGATTTTTCCCATTCCATCACCTTTGATTCCAGGATTTTCCCCATCCCAGGATTTTCTCCATTCCAGGATTTTCCCAATTCCAGGATTTCCCCCATCCTGTGACCTTTGATTCCCGTTTTTCTGAGGATATCTGGAATTTTTTCCCGATTCTCCAGCACACACCATTCCAAATTCTCTCTTTCAATCCCTAAACCTTAAAAATTCCGGGATCAAATTTTCCAGACGGATCCAACTCAACCCTCTCCCAATTTTTTTATTATCTCTGAACCTTTTTTGGGAACAGTTCCCACATTTCCTGCTCCGATGGGATCAAAAAAATTCGGGATCCAGGAATTTTAGGGATGGGGCTGAAAACAAAAATTCGGGATCCAGGAACTTCAGGGATGGGGATTAAAGGAAAAATGCGGGATCCAGGAATTTTAGGGATTAAAGGAAAAATTTAGGATCCAGGAATTTTAGGGATGGGGTAAAACCAAAAATTTGGGATCGAGGAATTTTATGGATGAAGATAAAAGCAAAAATTCAGGTTTTGGACTTTTCTGAGGTCACATCCTTGGAAATATTCCCAGAAAATCCTGGGATGTAAAAATTCCCATTCCCAAGGAAGAGTTAACGGATTTGGAATCGCTGCCAGTCAGAATTCCGAGCTCAGCATTCCCGGAAAAAAAAAAACCGGGAATGCCAAGGACATCTCCATTCCTTTGGGATTTATAAATAGAATCCGTCGGTGTCGATTGAAATCCGGCGGAAATCCCGGATTTATCCTCCGGAATCCGCAGGGAAAAGTTAAAATTCCATGAAAATTCGGGAATTCAGCTCCCAAAATATTCCAAATGGATTTTTTTTATCTGGAATTGGCGTCTCTGGAGGGACAAGGAGCAGGACCCGCTCCAAATCCCAGATTCCCGCGCTAATTCCCGGTTTTCTTGTGGTAATCCCGGTTTTTTTGGGAGGCAGATGGATAGAGAAGAGGATTTTCCGGGAAAATCCGGAGGTTAACGAGATCCGGCTTTTTCCAGGGATTATCGGAGCTCGGATTTGGGACAGGGGGAGTTTGGGGGTCCCAAATGTTTGGGAATTTCCGGAAACCGGGAAATTCCTAAAAATATTCATGGCAGAGGGGGGAAAAAAGTGGAATTTTTTTAGGATTTGTTCCCTAAAATTGGAATAAAATTAATTAAAAAAACCATTGGAAAATCCAATTAAAATAATTATTAAATTATTATTATAAATAATTTATTTTTATTTTTATTTTTACATTATTATTATAATTATAATTATTATTATTACCATTATTATTATTGTTATTATTATAAAATAATGTTAAAAATAAAGAAATTTAAATTTGTTAAATTTAATTTAAATTAAATTAAATTAAAATCTCGCTCCTAAATCAAATCCAAATTTCTCCCAAATCCAAACTTTTCCCAAATCCAAACTTTTCCAAAATCCAGAATTTTCTCAAATCCAAACTTTTCCCCAATCCAAACTTTTCCCCCCAAAATCCAAACTTTTCCCAAATCCAAACTTTTCCGGAATCCAAACTTTTCCCAAATCCAGAATTTTCTCAAATCCAAACCTTTCCCAAATCCAAACTTTTCCAAAATCCAGAATTTTCCCAAAATCCAAACTTTTCCCAAATCCAAACTTTTCCCCCCAAATCCAAACTTTTCCCAAATCCAAACCTCTCCCAAATCCAAACTTTTCCCAAAAAAAAGGGTTAAAAATCCATTAAAAATCTCAAATTCCCGGGTTTTTTTGGGGGATTTTTCCGGCTCCCGGCGTCTCCTGGAGCCTCCGGAGCCTCTGGAGCCTCCGGGATGGGATTTGCATTCCAGCTGGAAAATGGACATGTGGGAAAATGCGGGAAACAAAACAAATTTGGGAATTAGGGGCCGATTTCCATGGGCGCTCACGCTCCGTTAAAGCCGGAAAAACCAAGGGTTTGTTCTGCTCTTAATTAAAACCCAGCCTAACAAAGCCGGGTTTAATTAATGAAGAATTCCCAGCCCGGCCCTGAAGTCTGAACTTGGCAGCGTGGAGAAATTGGGCTTTAAAAGGAGGAGTTTGATAAATAAATAAAAATCAACTTTTTGGGGTTTTTTTGTGGTTGTTTTAGGGGTGGAGGAAATGAGGAGGAGGAAGAGGAGGAGGAGAATAAAAAATTAAAATATTTTTTTTTCACTCTGCAGGCAGGAGAAAAAGTGAATTAAAAATGAAATTAAATCCTTTTTTGGGGGGTTTTTAGCAAGGTTTTAATTTTAATTTAAATATTTTATTTTTTTATATTTTAATTTTAATTTTAAAAAATTAAAATATTTTTTTTTCACTTTGCAGTCAGGAGAAAAAGTGAATTAAAAATGAAATTAAATCCTTTTTTTGGGATTTTTAGGGAGCTGAGGTTTTAATTTTAATTTAATTTTATTTTTTTTATATTGAAATTTTGATTAATTAAATAAATAAAAAAGAAATTAAAATAAATAAAAAATTAAAATCTTTTTTTTACACTCTGCAGGCA
Organism: Poecile atricapillus; assembly: GCF_030490865.1. Classification (NCBI taxonomy): domain Eukaryota; kingdom Metazoa; phylum Chordata; class Aves; order Passeriformes; family Paridae; genus Poecile; species Poecile atricapillus. The sequence continues at coordinate 143,992,441 of NC_081289.1, read as the reverse complement.
GGAGAAAAAGGAATTAAAAATGAAATTAAATCCTTTTTTGGGGGGTTTTTAGCGAGGTTTTAATTAAAAAAAAACTAAAATCCTTTTTTGGGTTTTAATTTTAATTTATTTTTTTTTAATATATTTTAATTTTAATTTTAAAAAAAAAAGTCCTTTTTTAGGGTTTTTGGTGAGCTAAGATTTTAATTTTAATTTTTTTTTTAATTTTAACTTTAATTATTTTTTAAATTTTAATTATTTTTTAATTTTGATTTTAAAAAAATCCATTTTTTGGGTTTCTGGTGAGCTGAGGTTTTAATTTTAATTTAATTTTTTTTTTTTAACTTTTAAATTTAATTAAAAAAAACCCTAAAATCCTTTTTGCATTTTTAGTGAGCTGAGGTTTTAATTTTAATTTTAATATTTTATTTTTTATACATATTTTGATTTTAATTAAAACAAAATAAAATCCTTTTTTTGGGTTTTTAGGGAGCTGAGATTTTAATTTTAATTAAAAAAAACCTAAAAGTCCTTTTTTTTTCACTCTCCAGTCAGGAGAAAAAGGGAATTAAAAATGAAATAAAATCCTTTTTTTGAGGGTTTTAGGGAGCTGAGGTTTTAATTTATTTATTTTTTATTATTATTTTTATTTATTTTTAATTTTAATGTTAATTTATGGTTTAATTTTAATTTATTTCTTAATTTTTATCTTATTTATTTTTTTAATTGTAATTTTAATTTCTTTTTAATTTTAATTTCTTTTTCATTTTAATTATTTACTTTTTAATTGTAATTTAATTGATTTTTCATTTTAATTGATTTTTCATTTTAATTTCTTTTTCATTTTAATTTCTTTTTCATTTTAATTAATCATTTAATTTTTAATTGTAATTTAGTTGACTTTTAATTTTATTTTCTTTTTAATTTTAATCGTTTATTTCTTTTTTTCATTGTAATTTTAATTTATTTTTTATTTTAATTGTAATTTTTTTTATTTTATTTTTTTATTATTTTATTTAATTTCTTTTTTCATTTTAATAATTATTTTTTGGGGGAAGTTTTGGTGATTTTTTTTCCCTGGATCCGAAGGAAAAAAAAAAAGCCGGAATGAGGGAGAGCTCGGGAATTGTGATTCCATATGTTGGGAATTAAGAGCAGCAGAAATTCCCACACCAGACAAATCCGGGCCTTTGATCCCGAAATAAACCCAAAAAAATTCCATAAAAACCTGCGGAGCGCGGAGTTAACGGGAAACAGCCGGAATTGAATTCCATGAAATTCCTTTTAAACCCAAATCCCAATTATTCCCTTTTTATTTTCATCCCCTTCCCACTTTTCCTGCTGAATATTCCCAAAAAAATAAATTAAAATAAATCAAAATATTCCGGGATGAAATTTTTCGGGATCGGATTGGGAATAAAAAACAAGGAAAGGAATAAAAAATGGATTTTAGGGAAGCAAAAGTTTATTTTAATTTATAGGAATTAAAATAAATTCAATTAAAATTGATTTAATTGATGGGAAAAAGGAGGAATCCGGGATTTTAGGGAATTTTTGGAGCTGGAAAAAAACCGGGAATTGATAAAAAAGAACTGGAATTTTTTCTGCTGGGCGTTCACAGAAGAGGATGAGGAAGAGACGCCGAAATGGGCCGGGAATTTCCCAGGAGAGAGGCAGGAAAACATCGCCGGGAATGGGAATTATCCCGGAGCCGGTGGGAAAATCCGAGGCTGGAATAAAACCGGGATCCCAGAAGGGATCCGGAATATCCCAGGGGGAGAAACATTCCCAAATAATCCCCGGGATTCGCATCCTGGGGGATTTCATGGATTTGTTCCCTTTCAAATCCCATTTGTCCAGGTTGGATTTGGGGTTTTCTCCATTCCCAGATTTTCCCCATCCCAGCACCTTTGATTCCAGGATTTTCCTCATTCCCGGATTTTCCCCATCCCAGATTTTCCCCATCCCACCACCTCTGATTCCCGGATTTTCCCATCCTGGCACCTTTGATTTATTTTTGGGATGAGCCAACGGGAACATCCCGGAATAATTCGGGATGAGCGAGGAACTTCCAATCCCTTCCCACCCAAACCATTCCCACTTCTCTCAAAATTCCTCTGGAATTCTCCGTGGAGCTGTCGGTTTCCAGCCCCTGCGTTAACTCCTGGAATTCCTCGGGAATTCCCGGGATTTTCTCCCCCCTGGAATTGCCTTCGATGTTTGGGATATTTGGAGCTCATGTGTTTCGCACCTGGACGCGCTCGGCCTTTGAGGCTCCGATTTTCCCTGGATCCGGCCTCATTCCTCGGGAATCGCGTCATGGAATGGGCTGGGGGGAAAAGAGGGAACGGCAAATCCATGGATTCTCATGGAAAAATCCCTTTCCTTTCCTTTCCTTTCCTTTCCTTTCCTTTCCTTTCCTTTCCTTTCCTTTCCTTTCCTTTCCTTTCCTTTCCTTTCCTTTCCTTTCCTTTCCTTTCCTTTCCTTTCCTTTCCTTTCCTTTCCGCACCTTTCCGCACCTTTCCGCACCTTTCCGCACCTTTCCTTCCTTTTCCTTTCCTTTCCTTTCCTTTCCTTTCCTTTCCTTTCCTTTCCTTTCCTTTCCTTTCCTTTCCTTTCCTTTCTCCTTTCCTTTCCTTTCCTTTCCTTTCCTTTCCTTTCCTTTCCTTTCCTTTCCTTTCCTTTCCTTTCCTTTCTCCTTTCCTTTCCTTTCCTTTCCTTTCCGCACCTTTCCGCACCTTTCCGCACCTTTCCGCACCTTTCCGCACCTTTCCGCACCTTTCCGCACCTTTCCTTTCCGCACCTTTTTCCTCCCTTTTTCCCTTCCCCCTTTTCCCTTTTTTTCCCTTTTCCTTCTTCCTTTCCCTTTTCCTTTTTTTCTCTTTCCTTTTCCCTTTCCCATTTCCCTTTTCCCTTTCCCCTTCTCCCTTTTTTCCCTTCCCTTCCCTTTTCCCTTTTTTTACCCTTTTCCCATTTCCCTTTTCCTTTTCCATTTTCCCTTCTCCTTTTTCCCTTTTCCCCTTTTCCCTTTTCCCTTTTTTTTCCCTTTTCCTTTCCCCTTTTCCCTTTCCTTTTCCCATTTTTTCCTTATTTCTTTTTTCCTTTTCCCTTTTCCCATTTTTTCCCTTTCTCTTTCCCTTTTCCTTTTCCCCTTCCATTTTTCCCTGGGAGTTTTCCCCAGGAAAGGAGGAAACTCGGGATGGGAGGAAAGAGCCGGAAAAAACCAACCCGGAACAGAACCTCCGCGTTTCCCTTTCCCTCTTTTCCAAAGGAAATCCCGGTGGGATTTTCCTGGGAATGTTCCAGAACTTCAGGATTTCAGTTCCAGATTTTCGGGATTGGGATTTTCCCGTTAAATCCCGGGGAGGAGGCGCCTTTAGGGGTCGTTCCCGACGGATGGGGCAGGATTCCCGTCCTCGGGGAGATTTGGATCCGATTCCTTTGGAATTCCCAACCTTGGAAAACTCGGAGAGAGGAGTCCTGGAATGCTTTGGGAAGGGAAATTAAGGAAAACCACGTGGCTCTATCCCAAATTATCCCGAGCTGGATTCTCCCAGGGATCCAGGCTTGGATCTCTCCAGCCCCACCCAAATCCCGGGAATTCTCCTCCAGGAGGCTCCTGGATCATTCCAGGGTTCAAATCCCGGGAATTTTCCGGGAATGGGGAGGACTTGGAGGCTCCTGGATCGTTCCTGGCTTCAAATCCCCGGAATTTCCGGGAATGGGGAGGACTTGGATGCTCCTGGATCATTCCCAGCTTCAAATCCCGGGAATTTTCTGGGAATGGGGATGCCTTCGATCCCAGCTCAGAAATTCCCATGAAAAAAAATCCCGGAGCTTTTTGTCCCGCTTTTCCTTCGGAACCAAAATTGGGAATAAAACAAAAAAATCGGGAATTTATCCGTGGAAAACGAATCCCGGATAACGACAAAAACAACTCCCAGCTTTTCCCGGGAAAAATCAGAGCCTGGAATTTTCATCCCGCTGCTTTTTTGTGCCTTCCTCGGATCCTGTCAGAAATTCCAGCTTTTTTTTTTCCCCTTTATATTATTCATGGAGCAGCTGCCGCGGCTCCGGCGGCTTCCAAGGGAACGGCAAATTCCGGGGGAAAACTGGGAATTCTTTCAGCTCCGCCGGCTCCGGCTCGGGATTCGGCCGTGGAATTGGGGGATTCATTCCGGGGTTTGTCCGTGGAATTGGGGGATTCATTCCGGGGTTTGTCCGTGGAATTGGGGGATTCATTCCGGGGTTTGTCCGTGGAATTGGGGATTCATTCCGGGGTTTGTCCGTGGAATTGGGGGATTCATTCCTGATCCTCAGGGCTGGAACTGGCGGATCCAGTTTTGGGATTCGTGTGTGGAATTGGGGATCCATTCCTGATTCTCCATGGCTGAACTGGGGATCGAGGTTGGGGTTTGTCCATGGAATTGGGGGATCCAGTTTGGGATTTGTCCGTGGGATTTGGGGATTCATTCCTGATCTCTTGTGGCTGGAATTTTGGGATCCAGTTCGGGGTTTGTCCGTGGAATTTTGGGATTCATTCCTGATCCTCATGTCGGGAATTGGGGGATCCATCCCGGGGTTCATCCGTGGAATTTCGGGATTCATTCCTGATCCTCAGGGCTGGAATTTGGGATCCATTCCTGATCCTTCAAGGCTGGAATTTGGGGATCCAGTTCGGGGTTTGTCCGTGGAATTGGGGGGATCCAGTTTGGGATTCATCCGTGGAATTGGGGATCTATTCCTGATCCCTCGTGTCGGGAATTGGGGGATCCAGTTTGGGGTTTATCCATGGAATTGGGGGATCCATTCCCGATCCTCCATGGCTGGAACTGGGGGATCCATTCCCGATCCCTCAAGGCAGGAATTGGGGGATCCATTCCCTGTTCCCAATGCTTGGGAATTTGGGGTATCCATTCCAAATCTCTCAGGGCTGGAATTGGGATCCATTCCTGATCCCTTGTGTTGGCTACTTGTGTTGGCTTCATCCATGGAATTCGAGGATCCCATTCCTGATCCCAACCCTCGGGAATTTGAGGATCCATTCCCTGATCCCAAAACTCAGGAATTTGAGGATCCATTCCCTGATTCCTCGTGTTGGGAATTTGAGGATCCATTTCGTGATCCCAACCCTCGGGAATTTGAGGATCCATTCCTGATCCCAACCCTCGGGAATTTGAGGATCCATTCCCAATCCCTCAAGTTGGGAATTTGAGGATCCATTCCCAATCCCAACCCTCGGAATTTGAGGATCCATTCCCAATCCCTCATGCTGGGAATTTGAGGATCCATTCCCAATCCCAGTGCTCAGGAATTTGCTGCTGGAGCCCTCTGGGAATATCTCGGAATGCTGGTGGGATGTGGATCCAGAGGGATCTTCCCGGGCTTTGTCTGGATCCTGGGAATCCCCCAAAGGGCTCCGGGAGAGCTGGAGAGGGACAGAGATGGGATCTGGGGATTCCCAGAGAGAATTCCTGCTCTGGATTCCCTGGGAAAGGGAAAGGAGGGAAGGGAAGGGAAGGAAGGGAAGGGAAGGGAAGGGAAGGGAAGGAAGGGAAGGGAAGGGAAGGGAAGGGAAGGGAAGGGAAGAGGGAAGGAGGAAGGGAAGGGAAGGGAAGGGAAGGGAAGGAAGGGAAGAAGGGAAAAGGAAAAAGGGAAAGGAGAAGGAAAAGGAAGTAAAGAAAGGGAAAGGAAAGGGAAAGGAAAAGGAAGGAAAAGGAGAAGGAAGGAAAGGGAAAAGGAGGAAATGGAAAGAAAGAAAGGAAAAGGAGGAAAAGGAAAGGAAAAGGAGGAAAGGGGAAGGGAAAGGGAAGGAAGGGAAGGGAAAAGGAAAGGAAGGGAAAGGAAAGGAAAGGAAAGGAAAGGAAAGGAAAGGAAAGGAACAGGAAAGGAAAGGAAAGGAAAGGAAAGGAAAGGAAAGGAAAAGGAAAGGAAAGGAAAGGAAAGGAAAGGAAAGGAAAGGAAAGGAAAGGAAAGGAAAGGAAAGGAAAGGAAAGGAAAGGGAGGAAAAGAAGGAAAGGAAAAGGAAAGGAAAAGAAAAAGGAGGAAAGGGAAAGGAAAGGAGAAGGAAAGGAAAAGGAAAAGAAGGAAAGGAAAAGGAAAAGGAAAAGGAAAGGAAAAGGAAAAGAAGGAAAAGGGAAAGGAAAGGAAAAGGAAAAGGAAAAGGAAAGGCAA